>NC_092425.1:17716639-17867597 GCF_036169615.1 Heliangelus exortis | reverse complement strand
CCTAATGGTATATAGATAAACATTGTGCTGAATTCCTATAATAAAGTAGATATTTAAATCACAGGGACCCTGAAATGTACTGAGAATTCTTTTAAATGAGCAATATTTGGTGATACTTTGTTAAATTATTACACATAATTCAGGATTTCTGACCTGAGTCTAAACACACAAATTAGTAAAACAAGAGGAAAGCCAAAGGAAGGCATTTTCTTTGATAAGACTTTTTTTTGAAGGTTTCATTAAATCTAAAATGCTCTAATCTAAAATGCATATCGAGACAGAAGTTTTGAAGAGGTGAGATTGGTGATGTCCGTAAGAGGATACCTGGTCCCAGCCATATTCAAACCTCATCTTCCCTCTTTCACAGCATCCCAGAATCAGCCAGGTTGGAAAGGACCTCTGAGATCAACAAGTCCAACCCTTGACCCATTGCTACTGTGGTTCCCAGACCATGGCACTGAGTGCCACATCAGTGTCTTCTTAAAAACCCCCAGCAACAGAGAATCCACCACCTGCCTGGGCAGCCCATTCCAATGCCTGAATTGGAATTCCAGTGCCTGAATTCCATTTTCCTGCAGTAACACAGCAGTCTCCCTGCTCTGTCTACAAGTCTGCTCTGCTCCACAGCTGTCTAGAGTGAGGCTGAGCAGAGTCCTTGCAGCCTCCTCTCGTCTTCCCCCTAATTAGTAAATGGACTGTGAATAATCTTGTTATTTTTAAAAAATGTTTTTTAAAAAATTTTTCTCTCTGAATTCTTAACACTGGTTAAATAACAGAAACAAAAGAAGCAGCAGTTAAGGTGTACTCTCAGTCACTGTTGATATTTCTAAGTATAGACCATTGCTTATACAAAAGAAATAGAAAAGAAAGCTCACATTACCAACCATACAGCTCTATATCAGTAACTCCAGTCTCATAATTATTCCAAAATTGTCTTAAAATTGATTCCATGAATATTGATCAAAAATTTGTAGTCTATTTTGGACATTATTCATTACATAATTCAATTAAGCATAATTTTACACAGAATAACTTGGAGAGGCTTATCTGCATTGTCTGCACAACACACCTAACAAGATACACCCTAGTAAAATTCTGGCCCCACCACTGTCAAAAACAAATCAGTAACTCATGGAGCTGGAGTCAGGATTCCATTATGGTTTTGAAGAAGCAAAAACTAAAAAGCAGATTGGCACTCTGGGGGCTTTATGCTTACTGCATGCAGTGCAAATAGTACTATTACTTAATACAATTTATGCTTTAGTAAAAAAACACTTAACTTCAGAGAGAAGAAAAATAGTAAAATTCATTGCCCACGATGCATAGAAGATCTGTAAAATAAGTAGCAGAGTCCTACCTGTACAGGCATAGCAGAATATTGCTTTACAACAAAAGGTGTCTGTCTCAGTTTTAGTTGACTGTAACATTCTCAGGTGATGACTGAAGTGCCCTTTGTAACCAGTTCTCAGGGTACAGGTGTGCCCCATAATCAAGCAGAGGAGAACTGGTGTGTTCATAGGCTGATGAACAGCAATCTGTCTGCTCTGTTTGGCACTTCTCACAAACAGTCTTTTGTGAGTCAGTAGCTTTGTCTTTAGAAGCAAGATCTTCCAGAAAGGGATTTGTCACTTGTCCTATCACAATGTTCAGAAGGTGTTCCCAAAAGCTGAAAAAGGCTAGGGAGGAAGATTGGGTGGGTGGGGTGTTCATACTGCCAGGTGTGTGTGTGTTGTGTACCTCTCTTCACTCATTTTCCCCTTTCTTCATTAAAAAAAAAAAAAACCCAAAAACTAAAAAAACCCAACCTTGTTTATATAATTCTCAACAATCATTGGGGGACAGAAGAGGAAAAGGAAAAAAAAGGGGAAAGGAAATCAAAGGGAAAAAAAAAGGGGGGGGAGGAGGGAGAGGAGGAAAGAAAATAGCAGGGAAAGGAGGGAAAGGACTATGAATCTTTGAGAGTTAAAAAAAAAAAGTGAACCTTTGACAGTTTTTCTTTAATATTAAAATATCATTTCTGTGGTTGCCAAATTTTTTTGTGAATAAAGATTAAGAATTCCATGTGAGCCAAACATTGATATCTGAAAAAAGAGTCACCTCACAGTTGCCACCCCAGAAGGTTAGAATGTGGAATTTGTTACCATGCTTACAAAAATATTACTTGCAAAGTTATTAAATATTTAAAGAATCTTCACCTACTAGTTTAATTATTTTTATTTCTTCCATGCACTATTTAACTGGAAATTGTTGATATTTTTATCCCTCATTGTGTCTGTCTTATCTACCACAGATCAACACAAGTGTCTGTTAAGGGATTCCATAATGCATTGCTATGGAAAACAATGCATCAGGTTCACAAGAATAAAGCTTTGACTGTTGAAGCTCTGTCTTACTTGATGATAAGTATAAATTGTTATATAAAAATGAGAACAACTTTAAAGCAAGCAAGTGATCCAATCCATTTTAAACACGTTCTTACAACGGGGGGTCTTGAATGTAATCAGATTAATAGCTCTGTCCCTATTCTGCTGATGATATCCATCTTTAAACATGTGCTTTTAAGGTTCTGAGAAGCCAGTGAAACCAACTTTCTCTACTATTTAGCAGCACCTAAACCCACTCTCCTGACATGAGTAGTATTTGGCTCAGGCTCCTTGTATGATTTGTTTAAACAGATAATAATCATAGACTGAAAGCAAGTTTAACATCATATTTATTTTTATGGGAAAACTTGCACAGCAAATGCAATAATAGCAACAAAATAAAAATACATTTGAGAATAGCTCCATAGAGACAATGGCAGTCACAAAGTCTTTCTTGAGCAAAACTAACACTCTGGTCCACAATTTCACAAGCTTGTTTGGCAGGTTTCACCAGCTGGAGAAAGCTCCACATGGTACTGGCAGCCAAAGCACAGCTTCTGAGTGTCATTCCCTCACCAGGCCAAAGCAGCCCAGGGCTTTACTTGATGCTCACTTGTCTAGAGGAAGGGACCACATTTTGGATCATAGCAACAAAAGAAAAACAAGCCACCATTTCTGCAGCACCAGCCACTTCTCTGTTTCAGTTAAAGTCCTAGTTTATACCAGCTCAGAATCTGCTCTTCTCCTTCTAAGTCCTGAAACTTGATTTTCTCCTACCTTGATATGTAACTTTTCCTCTGCGTTACCAGGGTGCCTCAGATCTGTTGTGTTCTTCACCCTATGGATTTCTTACTCGCCCGTGCTGCTGCAAGCAAAAAAACAGTGTCAGAAAGAGAAGGCACAAATTCCATGCTGTGCAGAGCTCTTATTATCAAAAAATTATTATTATTATTATTATTATTGTTGTTGTTAATAATAATACAGTGCATTTGCAAGGACCTATCCCTGGCTACAAATATGTTTCAAATTAAGACTGGAAATTACTGCAACATAAAGTATACTTTGCTGACTAGAAAATCTGGTAAAGTCATACCTTTTCCAGATATATCTATTGCATAGTATTTTTAAATTACAAGTTTTCATGTTTTTCAGCCACTTATTCCTGAAACTAGGTCCCTGACTGCAAGTATAATAGGATATTTTTTAAAAGTATTCAGCTTGCTTAAAGACTTTTTTCTTTTACTTTTCTAATATTTCCCTCAGTGGTATTAAAACATAAAAGGTAGTATAACATAACTTTCTGACAGTACGTCCCACTTTTTCACTGTGATTTCCTGATTCTGTTGGAATAATCTTCCTAGGTACAGTTTCTCTTAGAAAGGCTTTGGGAAGGAAAAAAAAAAAAAAGTGTAAATAATACAAAGTCAGGGTTTGTATGTACATATTTATGCCTTGTATATATCCTAGGCTCCTGGTCTGCTTGCTTGCTGGTATGATTGATTGACTGCCTGCAGAAAGATGTTTATAAAAACCGACAGGTCCCGCATATGTTCAGAACTGCAAACATCCAAAGAAAACCAAGTGCCCGGTGATTGCCCTGTTAGCTCTATTCCTGGGAGTCTTACTTCGGTGGGAGTTCTAACTAATGCTGTCGATGAGCTTCCCTTCCTCTTTCTCACCCTCCTCCTCCTCCTCGGGCTTTTGCAGAGCCCCTGCAGCCGGAGGGATATGAGTGGCCGCCGGCCGAGGGCTGCGGCAAAGCGAAGCGTCCCTGAGGGATTGCGAGGGCGACCAGAGAAAATAAATCAGCTTGTCCTTGCTCAGGCTCTGAAGAGGCGGGGGATGGGTGGTCTTGTTTTTCCCTTCTCTGTTTTAGGAGGGTCCCCTGTCGAAACAGGGTGACAACCGCGACACTTTACAGACGCGTCAACCAACGCAAAAACAGAATAATAAAATAATAAAAAAAAGGCGCCCACCGATTAGAAAGCGTTACTCCAGTGCCGTATTTATTTTTGAGTCGAGCCGTACTTCCTACTCCACCCCGCCATGCTCCACCTGCCAGAGCGCAGGGCCGGGAGGATCCCCCTGTCCTAATCTCCCCCACCCCCCTCCCCGCGGATTTTCTCCATGTGGATCACATTATCATCATTTGCTCCTACTATAACGGGGATTAAAGCGATTAGAAGAAAAATAATTAAATGGTCTATCCATTTAGCCCTTCGTGCTGGTTGCAAGTCGAAAGGGAACTCGACCTGGAGTAAACAAGAGAGGGTTTGTGATTTGTTTTTGGAGGGGCTTACTTTTAAAGGAAAGGAAGGAAAAGGGGGGAACACTTACAATTGTCAACTGTTTTCCAAACACTAGATTAATGCTGGCCAGACCTTTGTCGGTAATGAACCTACTGTTTTTAAATACGTTTTCTGACCTGTATTCGTTAAGCCTCAGCATCGAATAAGGAGAGCAAAATAAAACAAAGAAATTCACTGAAAAATTTTGTCTTGCAGATGAGAACTGGAGAAATTGTTTTTGGGATTTGTTCACTTGTTTATGAGTTTCTTCGGTTGTCGTTTTTGGTTTTTTGTTTCGTTGGTTTTGGTTTTTTGTTTGTGTTTTTGTTCCTTGCGACTAGCCAAATCACTATATTTAATTATTTGGAATAAAGCCATAGTCCTGACGAAAGGATTTAAATATTTAAAAACAACAGACGGGTTTTAATCTGATGAAGGGAAAACTATTTCTTCATCCTCTTCTCTTTTTCAGGGAAAGTGCTCTCAGCAACTGACACATCTGCACACTCACACTATAGCTGCGTGTTCATTTATGTATTTTTATGAATCCATACCCCATTTTTTTCTATTTCCTTTAGCACGGATAAAATGAGAGATTTAGAACCATGTTCGATAAATCTACAAATTCAAAGCCACAACTGCCTTTGTTTTCTTCTTTTTTGTTTTTGTTTGTGTGGGTTGGTTTGTTTTGGTTTTGGTTGTGTTTTTTGTGGGCTTTTTTTCCCGTGTTGTTTGTTTTTAAGTAACATTGACATTGAAGAGAGTATTAGGGGCCCACGACTTGGGGAAATTCGCATGACTGGTTTTCAATTACAAAAGAAGGGATCCTTGCCAAGGACAGTAGAAGATGCCCCCACCAAGTTTTCCAAGAGCTGATACCCGGTGAATCCCAGTCCCGGGACGGGAGCGGGCCAGGAGGCGATGAGAAGGCAGGGCAGGGAGCTGCCGGCAGCCCTGCTCCTCTCTGCCTCTGCCCAGAGACGGGAAGTCACTGGATTCAGGCGACATAACCCACCCCTGCACAGCTGAGTAGCATCGAACTAAATGCAAAGTTTAAACCCTCTGAAAGGTCCAGTGCTGATGGATGAGGAAGAGGAGCCGGAGACGTTCAGAAAATGCCAAGTTTACAGCTCTAATGCCTTTGCTACCTGAAGGCACAGCGCCAGAGAGGGTAAAGCCTATTCCTAATTACTTCGTTTGACAACGAGGAGATAAAAAAAAATGTTGTAGGAAGAACTTCAGGATCTGCAGGGGAGTAAAACACTTCTATGTTCCCTGAATATTTGAAAATTCTAAGAAAAATATTGTGGATCCTTTGCTCTCAATGAAACTGAGTGAGCACCTCTGCCCACAGACAACGCTTCAGGTTGGTTTGGTTTAACAGCTAAAATATTGCCCCGCGGGGTGTTGCTATTTTTTAAATAGCAGAACTTTCAGGATGAAATTTCACTATAGAAGTCTCTTTGATTCAACGGGCAGGAAAAACCCCATTTGTTTTAAGAAGTTAATTTTCAGCTACTAAAGAAGTCACTGACTTTAAATATTTTTCTTTCCTCTATAAAAGTTATTGGCCTGCTTTCATAGTTACTGAAAGGTTTATCCGGCAAATCGAAGCGTAAATCCCGACATTAATTTGGCAGGAACTCCTTTAGTAAATACATGTTATTGCTGCTCAGTGCCCTTTGCCCAGTGGGTCTCGTCCACAAGCAAGGCACTGTAATTTTTACCCACTGAAGTGGTCATTAATGCCAAACCTGCGGCTGCGTGTCTTCTCAATTACCAATAAAACCTTTACTGGGGCTGAACAGAAAGTGTCTTTTGAGAGCACGCTGCTACGCGTGAGGTGCCTGGGCGCTGTTTGTCTAATGCCTCCTTTCCTGATCTTATTACTGGCCGCCCCTGCTTTACTGTTTATGGACAATAAAAACTTCAGGGCAGGACGCGGGGGATCGCGGGAGGGCGCGGAGCAGGTGGCCGCTCCTTGTAATTTTTAATTTTCCCTCGTTTTAATGCAAAAAAAGACGAACCCTTGGCTTTGCTCCCACCTTCCGCAGCACCTCCATTTCTTCGCGGAAAAATGACAATTAGCTTCGGAGGAGGCGAAGTGCCCCTTTCTCCCATGGCAACGCCTGCAGCGGCCGGCAGCGGGGAAGCCCCTTACCCAGGCACCGCACCTTCCCGCCGGCAGCTCCGCGCAGCGGGGCCCGGGGTGCGGGAAGCTGGGCGGGAGTAGAAGGAAGGGAGGCGAGGCGAGGCGGGGAGGGAGACGCGGGGAGAACAGGCAGTGTCTGCTGGACTATGTCTCTGCTGGTTCTCTAGGCCGGCTGTGTCGGTCTCCCATTGTGGGGCAGACAGACAGACAGACAGACAGACAGACAGACAGACAGACAGACAGACAGCTGCCGAGGGACTGGATAGAGGCGCCCCCCGGAGTGGCAAAGCCGCCTCACCCCCGGTAGGTCTGTGCTCTTCAGAAAACTCCGAAAGTAGGGAAAAAGAAGACAAAACCAGAAACAAACAAAACAAAACAAAACACAACACCCTTAAAAAAAAAAAAAAAAAAAAAAAAAAAAAAAAAAAAAGTAGCAAACTAACCATCCAAGCAACCAAAAAAACCTAAACCACAGAAAGCCCCCAAGCAAACGAAAAAACCAAACCCCACAAACGCCGAACTCAAAACCCCTCATATAATTAATAAATAAATAAATAAAAACAATGCACTGAAACCAAAGTAAAAAAGCCAAACCACCAGTTTAGAAAAACCTGTAGTGGCCAGATCAGATTTACCTCTTACAGCCCGGGGGGATGCCATCACTCTGCCTTCTGACGGGATGGGCTCGCCTCAGATGTGGCTCGCCTCAGATGTCCCTCGTCTCCTCCGGCAGCCGCTCCTCCATTATCTAGAATGACACACAACCGCGTGTAACACGCAGCAGTTCCCCCACGCACACGCTCTCCCACGGCGGGGGCTCGGCGCCTCGCAGCCCTGCCTGGGGCGGCCCCCCACCCTCCGCCTTATAAGGCACTCCAGGAAAGCCCTGGAGGACCCGCCGGTGCCAAGAATTGTCACCACCACTACGGGTCACCCCACCCCGCTTCAGCCCCTTCAACGTGTGGAAGTTCTCCTTCTCCAACAATACCCTGGTGGGTTTACTGTTTTGTTTCATTTTGTTTTGGGGGGTTGCTTTGTTTTGTTTTTTCTGGAGGGATGTACTAAAGCTGGGCTCAACGTTTCCCCTTCCGACGCGCTGGGAAGAAGTCGCCCACCCAACTGGGGCTCTTCGGGCATCCCCCAGAGCAGAGGGCAGCCCCAGCTCCTGCCAAGGAGGGGGGGTCAGGCCCTCGGCCAGAACCCTCATCTTCCCCGACGGCTCATTAAAATGCACTTCGCCACCCGCACGCTGCGGCCGAAGCGGCGGAGAGCTGCTGATTACTTTAGGAGTCAGGCTGGACGGAGTCCTCCTTGACACACTCATTTGATTTAAAACTGCCTTCGGAGAAATACAAATAAATAACATATCCGCTTGGGGGGGAAAAAAAACCCAAAACCAAACAGAAAAACCAACCCCGAGGCTGACAGCAGCTACAAACACTAAATACGTGTAGAGACGGGAAAAAGAGCAAAAGTAAATAAATCTCGGTTACCTAATTGAAAGACAGAAGCGAGCCCTTTGTATACACAGTGCTTCAGGGAGAGGAAAACCAGAGCACGGGTGACGCGAGGGAAGCGACGGGGCCCACAGGGGCTCCCCTTGCCCGTGCCGTCAGCGGGAGATTTACCTTCTCCCTGAGTTCCAGCCCAGTTCTCTCCCACACCCGAAGTGGGCAAAGAAAAAAAAAAAAAAGAAAAAAAAAAAAAAAAGAACAACAGTGCAACAGTGGATGCGAGGCAAGCAAAGTGCCTGCGGGGAGCCTAAGGAGGGAGGTGGGAGCGGGAGCCTCTCCGCAGACACTCGCAAGAAACGGGCAGCAGTAAGGCTGAAAAGGTGCAAAGAAAAACCGATGAAAGGAAATGTCGCTTTTTTTTTTTTTTTTTTCCCCTCCCAAGTAGCCTGTGCTGCTCCAGCAGAGCAGCCTTCTTGTGCAAAACGAACAGCGAGATAGACTTTGACAAGGTTTTTAAACTGACTGCTTTGGCAAGCATATAGCAACTTGTGTTTCTCTGCATGGAAGCCATAGGATCAAACAGGAGGCTCCACACTCCACACCAGTTATGCCTTAATTGTTTGGGGCAAAATCCAAAGCCTTCTGATTCTGGAATGAAGGACTGAAAGAGAATCTATCGGGCTGTTTGATCTCTCACATACATAAATATATATATATAACCATACATTTTTCTCACTGCATTTATAATCACAGCCAATTATTCCCCAAATGTGGAGGATGACGCATATGATCAAACCCTTTCACTGGATCTGTGACGTTATTCACACCATACTTGTCTCTTGCTCTTCAGTTTGTGTGGGTTCAAAATACCTAAGGACACTCTGAACACATGCTTTCAGATTTCAAATCTTCTTTCTTCCTCTGATCCCTTCTACATCCATGGTAATTAACAACTGCAATTAAGGCTTCAGTTTAGTGTCATATAATATCCTCCACCCCCCCACCGATATGCTATACCAATCACATGAAAATGTACTGATAATCTGCAGTTTGCAGATTTTGGTGTTACTAACATACACAGAACAGCTCTTAAACATTTATTTTCTCAAATGTGACCTCCAAGTACACCTCTCCAGGGTATCAATGGGAGTTTTTCCCCTCCAGTCTCAAACCAATTCATAGAAATTTGGCCTCTTCCCTCTGGACACTGATTCTAAGCATCATTTCCATTCAACCCGCCAGGCTGGTTACTCTAAAGACAGTACAACCAGTACCATTCAGCTGTTTCAGTTAAGAGAAAAAACAGTCTGTTCACAGACCTGTCCTGAAACTGCACTAGTGTTCATATATACACATTTCTTACGAATATTAGTCATTTTTCTGATACTTTTCCTGTACATTGTGGATGAATTCAGAACTGGTGTATAACATCCTTGATACACAGGTGCATAACTGGATTTACAGGAACAGAGATTGAAATGGGCCTGTTTAATTTCATTGTCACTACCCAGTGTCCTGCATTCCTAATCAGATAGTGCAACTGCAGAAGAACAATGGGCTCCTCTCACTCCAGACCATCACAACTGCGACTGCAGAAAGTCTTAAGAAAAATACCTATTGCCTTCAGATACTGTCATAATTTCCTACCATCTCAATTTTCCAGATACCAGAAGTAGTGTTTCATAATTACAGCTTTCATGTAGAAATACAAAGCTGACCAGGAAAAAAAGTAAAGTTAGGTTTTTTGGGTTTTTTGTTTGTTTGTTTGTTTTTTAAGATATAACTATTAATGAGCAAAAAAAATGTTCAAAATTGTTCAAAAAAATTTTTAAAAATCTTACTCAAATTCTCAAATTTTCACTTTTAAAGGCAAAGCATACACTTCATTTACATGTCATTCCTAATGCTTACTTATGGAAATATTATTGGATTATTTGCTGCACAGGCAACTTTGGACTCTTGAAAAGGAAATTTTGCTCCAAGAAATTCTGTTGGTGACTTCCAGTCCTCCAAACAGAGCACAGCAGCAGTTGTTCAGTAGTCAGCAGCATTAATCAGGAGTCCATGTCCTGCCATTTAAAACAGGGAATGGGTAAGGTAAACAGCTGTAAATCCTTATGTTTTAGAAAATCTGCATTAGTCTTTCATATGAGAGAGAGTAAGAAGAAAGAGACTGGAGAGAGCCTTTTCTGGCTCTGTTGTCAAAATTTACACACTATTTTCCACACTATTTCTAGCACCAAGTGAGAGGGTGGCTGAAGCTCTGGCTGGTGTCGGGGAGAACTGGCTCTTCAGGCAAGTGAAAATGTCAGGGTCAGCAGTTTTCTCTCTGGAGAAATGTCACGCCTCAGGAACAAGGAAAGAGTGAAACAGATAGTGCAACAGTTGTATGCAATTCTAGTGACTGCCTGGCTACTCAGAATACTTAGGCCAACTTCCTATTTTTCTGTCAGATGTCCCCCCAAGTGGCCTCAGGTGTTGTTTACTGCTTTGCACAGTGCAATGGCAAACATAGGCATGGGACTCTGCAGGAGACTTCCTGAAGGCCCATGCAGGGACAGGGGAACTATGGCATTTCTCAGAGAAACCTGTTACATTGATATGATCTGCCTCCTCATCTTATGGGATAGGTCTATTGTGATTTCTTCTCTTGCATTTGTTCTACTAGAATATGTGGAGAAACCATAATAAAAACTTTAGAATAAGTATATTAATGACTGAAGATTCGTGTATCAGATTCCTACATTCTTGCTTTGAAAAGACTTTGGAAATACATTTTAAGGGTACTGCCATGAGATGAATGGTGAGTTGTTACCAAAATGAGAGTATAAGTAGCCAGAGGCTCTGAAGAACCATCCTGATACTAAAGCAAGAAGAACTGAAAGGATGGTGCAGAAAGATGTGAGATGGTTTGTGCAGTCAGCAAAGGTACCCAGAAGCAGCATCTTTCTATTAACCTGAGCCAGCAACAGTGCCAAATAGCTTATGAGCTCTGTGGTGGAAGCAGTACATCTTATTATTCAAGCAATGCTTATTAGTTTGGCTATCTTAAAAACTGTGGCTAGGTTGACTTTAGAAAGTCAGTATGTGCCTGTCAAGAACAGAAAGAAAAGCAGTAACATACATACATAACTGCATAATTGTATGTCGGGCTGTATTTATTTTCCTTCTAGAAGATCAGCTCAGTGTATACAAATTTAGGAATATAGCTTTGATGGTGAGATGACATTTAGACAAAGCAAGGCACAGCTGAAAAGGAGTCACTCTTCAAAGAAGTGGGTTTCTTTTTGTGCATCTTTTACATTTTTTAATATTTTTTTTCTTAAGAAAACGGCAGGCGTACTGTTTTACTGCCAAAAACTAGATACTTCCCGGTTACAAATTCATAAACACCATTAAACCTATTCTGTATTCTAAAGAGCCTCAGGTTTCAGCTTTATTTCATTTAAAAATAACTGTTTAAAAACAAGGTATATATGTCTGTATGCCAAAGCCCTGCCTTGAACCAAACTTACTGCTCAGGGCTTTCTACCCTGTTACAGAATCCAAAATTCAGTCATGGTTTAAAGTATTCAAACAGTTTAGTTAACCTGACTTTGCTATTATTTTTCCTGGGATAGCTTGGCCTTGCCATTTTATCCTGACTGTTAGAGTACCCTGTCATGGAAGGGAAGCAAGGATAAGGAAGAACTGCTGAGCTCTTCTTTTCCTGCAATGAATTATCAGAGTACACTGTAACATTAGAGATGCTTCAGAACATATACTGTAGATAAATGAGCATTTTTCTCATCTTCCTGAAGTCGGGAAACCTCTGAATTTGATACAACAATCCTTAGGTACTTATGAGCTGATTCCTAGGATGATTACATAAGAATTTGCAAAACCACTAAATTTTGTGTGACTTTTTTATGTCTACAAAAACCTTCCTGGAGGTCAAAAACTAAAAGCCACAACTATAAAGTACAAGGAAAGCTTTAGGATTTATGAATCACAGTTCTGAACTCAGATATTTAATTCTGCTTTCAGTTTGTGTCCATATTACTTCAATTCCATAACTGTTTTTTTTACTCTAAAGTTTCCTGTGCATCTTGAATTTGACTCTGATTAATGACAATTAAACTCTGAGCCCACACAGAACTGGGAACGTATAAATTTCTCTGCAGAAATTCCTTGAGGTTCTTAATCCAATAGCCATTTTATGTTAATTGCTGGATCAAGTTTCTTTATCAACTGCAGTTTTGAACAACACCACATGGCTGTGTTGCTCAGCTTAATCAGACACCCAGGAAATTGAGATCAGAGAATTGGTGCCTTTTAAAACTGTAAAAGGCTCAAGGAACACTTTCTTTTTTGTTTGGGTTTTTTTTTGTTTTTTTTTTTTTTTTTTTTTTTTTTCTTTTTAATGGAGAAACTGTTATTTCTGTATTTAAAATAAATTTAATCATGGAGTAGAAGCCATGGAGTTATACTGCATCTCTGTGGTGCATTTTAGTTTCTGAATCATAAAAAAAATGAACACTTTTGTCCAACCCTAGGTGGGGCAAGTGTAAATAGGTGGAGTTAAAGACGCAGTCCTTCCCTTCTTATTTCTACTGGTCAGGGGGCGATTTTGATCCCCTGACTGCATCCCCCACTGGACCGAATGTGCAGGATCCTGCCTGAAATCCCTGCTCCCTGCTCTAGGGGTCTGGCACCAAAATTTCTTAGCCAAACCACGACCCAAGCGAATAGCTGCTCATTACCAGATATGATCTCGCCGAGAAACCTGGAGGTATCTATTACACGTTGCACCGTGCGAGCTGGAAAAACCCGAGGCTTCCAGAGCTGTGCTGTGGAGGGGGATTGAGGCGGCCCCGTGAGCGGTGCGAAGGCTCAGGCAGCACCGGCAGCAGCTGGAAAAATGATCGGAGCTCTGCTTCCAGGGGGCAAGGCAGAGCCAGATGGCAGCCGACCAGAGAAGTCGAGGTCTAAACAAAAGCCCTGGAAATAAGAAGACAAATAATAATAATTTTTAAAAAGCTGCCAAATGCTAAGCAGGTTTTATACTTCTCTTCATTGAGAGGTATTAAAACAAACAATCAAACAACCAAACAAGAAAACCCCCAAACAAACAAACAAAACACAAAGTCTATGCTGTCTTGCTTTTCCAAAGAGCACATTCTCTCAGATACCAGCACCAAAAATACTGCAAAGCATTACCCAGCTTATTCGTAAGTCAGAAAGCCACCTAGAAAAAAAAAAAAAAAAAAAAAGAATCTTTCTTCAAGGGGAGTTTGCTGTGGTGTTTAGCCTGCTCTGTCATTTTTCTTGTCTCTCTTCATAATCCCTATGTAACCCAGAAACGGCCAGTAAAAAAGAGAGACCCTCTGCTTGTTTAATTACTTCCTGAAAAATTTGACAACTACTACTTCGGTCTCATTGGATAATCTACTTTTAAATTGCCTAGTCTTTCAAAGACAGCATAATTATTTGAGTACACTTACTTCCCTAGCTATACATCATGCCTATCAAAATTAAATGCTTCCAACATACCATTGCAGCATTTTAACATTTCACTTCTGTAATACATTTAACAGTAAATTGATCCTATACTTCCTTTTTAACAAACTTTTATACCTTTAGCAGTAAAGCACAGTTAAAAGTTGGATTTTTTTTATTTGATTAGGGAATAAAGTTATTTAAAGACTGCTGAAGAGACTGGTAAAATGCAAAGTTTGGTGGCAATGTTTATGATGTTTAAAATTATTTCCTTCATTTCTACTTAAAAAAAAAAAGGTATTTCATTAATATAACTAATTTATGAACAAAATAGGCAAGCAGCGTCATTTCATGAGTTTACAATTTTGCTCTACATATAACCAGAATAATAAATGCTATCTGAAAGAATCGATGTGAAGAAATTGATGTGGTTTTGTGAAGATTTTTTTTCAAAACAATAAACTGATTTACAAAAATGAAGAATAAACAATTTAGTGTACCAATTTTGCAGATTTTTCGCTGATATCTTTACTCATGAGTATGTAATTTTAAAAGAAATATTATTTTATGTGATCCATATGATTATTTCTGCTTCTAGGTAACCTGAAAACAAAAAATGCTCTTAACAACACAGTGATTAATCATTAGAATGTGCACTAAACACGTTTTCAGGGAGCAGTCACTGCAGTGGGTACATGTGTATTTTTCAAAGCTTAAAGTCTGACCCACACAGTACTAGCACTTCTCCTGAAAAGACACAGGAAGCTAAAAGCAGTCAGGAACACAGACCTCTCTCCCTAGATATTAGCACAGCATTTGAGCATTCCTTTCTCAGGATCTGCCGAGTTTGAGGTTTGTTTGGTGAGACGTGTCAATAAACCACATTTTCAAAACTGAGGGGTTTTATTTGCAGGAATGCATGCAGGCTCTCATGGTGGATCCTGTTGGTATATGCACCACATGTGTGTGTAAGCAGGCAGGCCAGAATACTGTCTACAGCACATGTGCAGGTCAATCCAAGATGAGCAAAACCAAAAGCAAAGGAGGTAAAGAAAGAGCACGTAAAAGAAAGGAAAAAGAAAGAAAGAAAACACCCCCCACCTTGGTTCTAAATCATCACAAAGACTGCAATATCCTGATATCTATTGTAGTAACAGCATAACATCATATACAAAATAAAGAAACTAATGTTGCCCTTCTTTGAAGGGAGATAAAAAAAACTTGATGCATTAGAGGGAAAAGAACCTGAGGAGATAAGAAATATGTTGTTTTAAGCTATACTCAAGAGAAGCACAAGCTGATGTAGTTTTTAAGCAGCCCAAATTTCTTCATATTGAATGTTCCTTTTGTCTTATGGAGCAAACAGTATAGACATGAGCTGAAAGCCAAGTAAAAGCCATTGGATGTCTGGTTGCCACAAACCTGATTATAAACCATGCCATTGACCAAGTGGAGAAGAGCTTTGTAAGCAGCTCTTCATTTGTTTTCTCCTGGTAGAGATTTAAAAAAGACAGAAATACAAGGCTAAAAAAGCATGATTAAATTTTCTGGGAGTTGATAGCCAATGCATTTGTCCCTTACAAAAGAACAGTATTCACCATCTATTGATTTAAATCAAAGTACTCACTGAATGTTGTTTTAAAACATCTATCCAGAATGCCTATTTAGTTCAGTTATTATAGCTACCTAATGGCAATTAGGTAGATATTAAGAAGGCAAAAGCATCACTAATAACATTAAATGATGAGAAAATATCGATGCCACTTCAGACCAGAGTGTTTATAAATTTAGTATCAAAGAATTAAAACCAGTTGCCAACTGGAAATATTAAATATGGCAAATGTTATTAGAAGTTAAGAAATGTTAGCAGAAATAACATAAATAATAAATAATATGCATTAATAAATCCTATCCCTTCTCCTACTACAGGATCAAGGCAAAACTATGTGTGCAAAAGTGAAAACTGATACATGAGAAAATATTTAGGTACAATTTACAGAACTCAAAAGAATAAGCTTGAGACCAGGAATATTTGCACACTTGGGAAAGAGAGACATTAATCATCCATGTGTATGCTAAGAAATTTTACAGGTAAAGACTGCTGAACAAACGCATTAGACAAATATGCCTAGAGTTAAATCCTGAGAATCTTATTTAACTCCCTAATGAAGCCTGGCCAAATATTCCCACTGAATCTAGTGGGCAGTGACATGCTCTTCTCAAAACTGCCATATTTATCAAGCTGTCTGGATAGGGTGTTTGCTTAGGCAGGAGGCATATTAAAGGGTGGGAATAACATTCCATACTTTGACATCTATGTGCATTCTTTCAGTGTACTCGGGCTGCTACCTTGCATAGCTGGCACCGGTTTTCCTGCGGATAGCACAGTAACAGTTTTTCTTCTTTTATTGTGTTTGATGGCATGCACAGTTTCTCTCAGTTTCCCAGCTTATTTTCTCAGTGGCTTAGAGGCAGAGCATGCATAGATTAACCTCAGTTGTTAAAGAAAACCAAACCAAACATGAAAAAGAAGAAAACCAAACATGACAGTTTATTTCAGTGTAGTTGATTTTGATTGTAGTTAGTTGATTTTGCTTAATCATGATCAGATTTGGAAAATAAAGACCTCTCATGTTTCCATTAAAAATTACATCTTCTATTCAGAAGAGTATTCCGTAACAGTTTTTTCTGAGTATCCTACGCTTGCTTAATATTTAAGGTCAGAATAGTCATAACAGAATTACATCTCTGGTTGGGCGGAACTGAGTCATGCTCATACAGTGATTTATAAAGTTGATTAGGATCTTAAAGATCTATCATTCTAAATTAAAGAATTCCAGGTGACATCCCACCTGGAATTAATATTTAATTAAGCACAACAATTTCAAAACAGAAAAAAAAATTAACTTCTTCAATAACTTATGGATGTGTATCCTGTATTTTCAACTTTTCTTAAATTATATAGAATCTGTTATATAGTATCTGTCACTTTTATTTCAGCCTCAGTTACAAAATTCATGTTACTCTGACTTACCATATAATTAACCACTCCTGAACATCTGATCTATCTTAAAAATCTTGTATTAAAAAATATTTTCAAACGGAAGGTTGACCCAGAACTTCTCAAGAATAACTGGAAAAGAAGTTCTGGTAGTGGTTAACAACACAAACAAGTTTTTTTTAAAATAAAACAAACATTTACTTTCTCTTTCCTGGTTTTGTATGCTCTTGATTTGTTGTTGAAGCATTAGAATGTTGTTTCCTATCCTCTCCTCAAAGTATGTTTCCCCATGAGGGCATTGCAGACCAGGTACACAACAGTCGTGCTCCCAACACACCGTTAGCTCTCTGGGTTTGGAATTTGTCCTTGTGACAGGGACACTGCTTGGGGCAAGGCCTGGGAAAAATCCCTGCTTCAGGGAAATCTGTTTCCCAATAGAATTTTCTGAAGCAAGTATTTCTATAAGAGATACAATGTTCTGCAGAGTGCCACGGATGCAGAACAACTCAGCTACTGTAGTTAACTAAGTATTTCCTTATTCTGAGAAAAATAAAATATCTTTATAGGTAAAAGTAATAAGCTCTTTCTAGTAACGGGTGATTTTGTGACAACCTGCAATAAAAAAAAAAAACAAACAAACATTGGGCTGGAGGTTTCCAGTTAAGAGATTTCTTTTTACTTATTTTTATTTTGACTTTGAAGAAGGGTAAGTATTATTTCTTTAAACAACTGAATGCAGATTAAAATTAACACTGTAGGTTTCAATTAGTACCAGTTCATCAGGGAATCAAAAGAGTTGGTATCTTTTTAATTAAAATATTTTTATCAGATAACCTAAGCCACTAAAGCCGTATATTTGATTTTAATTAAAAAAAAAATTCTGGTTGTGATCATTGCTCAGAAATAATATACCAAATAAAATATGGGAAGAAAGGAGGCAAGGGGAGGTTATATAGTGTTACCTGATAAAAGGAGACAGTAATATTTAAAATGAGGTAAGTGTTACACCGATTTATGATGTATTTTATCTTCTAGAGAAACCCTAGTTTATCGTAGTGTCGTTCAGTTTGAAACGTCAGCTGTATATCTTCCTGCTTTTGAATGTAACTCTAGGTTGAAAGGAAAAGGTTTGCAGCAATGTGATGTATAAGTAGATCAAAAGCTTGGCATTTTCCTGGGATAATTCACTTTTATATTGAAATATTTTTGTTGTCATAAATACATAAATATTATAAATATCTTGAAAGAATATGAATTAATAACACTTAACATGCTTCTCATCTTCATGGTACTGTACAAACATCTATTAATCAGAAAGGATGAAAATGTTCTTTTTGTTTTAGTCCCCACTCAAATTATCCTGTAAACATCCTCATCCCTAAGCCACTAGCAGCAGGATTTGTACTTTTTCAGTCATTGCAAAAACAAAACAAAATATCTGGATTCATAGTCTGCTTTCCTTTGTATCTAATAACATATTTGTATAAGGAGTTTTACCAGTGCAAAAGTGATTCAGTTTGTAGGAAAAGAGAAATGCTTGTGTGTTGGCCTTATAAATATGATGTAACATCATATTGACCATGTATTTATCTTCAGTACATACTCCCATACACTGTATATAAGACTCTGCCTCTATTGTGCTTGTTTAAAAACAACATAGTCCTCCCAGTTGCTGTGGTGCTCAAAAATTTAAAAAAATCTAGAATGAAAATAAAAACTCCCAGTACCAAAACAGTGGGGCAAAGCAAACCAGTCTCTGAATCACATCCAATCCAATCACTCAAGAGTAACCTAGCATCAAAGGGCCACTCTATACTGGGTTGTACAGCTGGCACACACAGCATGACAAGCAGAGGTGGCACTTGGCTTCAGCTGCTAGCTGAGCAAGAGATGAAAATGCTCCAGCTTTCAAGGACGGCATTAAATGTTGCATTCATTTATTTTTAAAAAAACTAAAATTATAAACCAGCCAGGACATGAGAGTTGTTAGGGCTGAAGGAGGAAAAATGGCACCAATCTGTAAATGCGCAGGATTATTTCTTTCAATTAGCCATTACTATGTCCCTCTGATTTACAAATATCAAAGAAGCAATGGAATGTCACTGCTTGGTGATAGCTCTCTAAATATACTGGTGGTTCCCACATCCTGAGATTACACCAGTGGACTATTTCTCATTCAGAATCACATAAAAATCAGAAATTTTTGATCTTTGTGTTTGAGGACACTTATTACATGTGGACCCATGTATTCAATGCAGAATATATATATAATTTATAATATATATATTATATATATATGTAATATATATAATATATAATATATTATATAATATATAATTTTGATTTCACAGATTTAGTCATATATATGCACTTCTAAAAATTTAATGAAGAATTTAATAAAATTTAATGAAAATTTAATGAAGAATTTAAACATTATGGTCTTCAATTGTGGCTTATTTTGCTCTGGGTAAGTTAATCCAGCCCCCCTGAGCACCATTGTTTATTTCCATTTACAGCAATTTGTAGGATTATAGTTGGCTGACACTATTGTCAGCACATTTTATTAAAGAAGTGGCAGCTGTAAGTCTCATGATCTTCCACTTTTCATCTTTCGAAAACTACTTTTGTTCTAGGTTACAGTAGATTTATGCATTATACCATTCATTTTTTTATATCTCATAGCTTGTTCCCAGAGCAAATGGGATAATAACTATTGTAATCTATAAACCATTATTATATTTTAATTCAGTGTCTGGGCTGAATACTTTAGTGTCAACATCTTGAATATAAGTAGAAGAGAAATCATGACAAAACCAGGCTGATAAATTTTTAATAATATTACTTTAAAAAAGCATAACAACAACATAAACCAACAAAAAACCAGCAACATAACCAAAAGACAAAACGCACCAACTTTTTTCAATAAAGGAAAAGAAGAAACTTGGATACATCTTCCAGGGACCTCAGCTGACAATTTAATCTCGTTGTGTAGGATATGGAATTACTGACTGTTGAGCACTCATGTGTTCCAGGGATATAAATAAGCAGAATTCAGACATGAGGGACAGCAGGATTTCATTTATGCTTATGTGATCACTTAGCTTCTCATCACATCAACCTGTTGGACCCATTGGGGCCATTACCAATTAGATGAATGCAAAAGGAGAGTCACCTACTGACTTGAGGTGCTTTGGCTTTCACCCACTGAAGCCAGCAGCTCTTGAATATATTTTCAGACCTTGTCTTGGCCAGATTCCTAGATACATTCAGAATTTGGAACAAATTTAGAAGTGTCACTTGGGACTTTAAATTTTGTTTCTTAGTATTCCTCTGAGTGGCTCTCTGATTGTAATCAGAATCATTTAAGCACACCATCAGACTGATGTACATACATGGATGCACACAGAGATGTAGAGGATAAAGTCATACTTAGGAATTTAAGTGTGTGCTTTTCAGATTCCCTTACAGGATTCTGAAAAGGAAAAAATAATTACTTCCTCTCAAGTCTTCTTTGGACAAAAAAGATTCTTGAAAGACCCAGAACAGAGCAGTGATCTAGTTCATAACTGAGCAGACAGTGCAAAAGAGCTGTGCAGGTATCCCTTAATTCTTCCTCCAAAGGCTCCTTGTCAGAGAAGCATCTGTTTGTCTGTCATTTGTTAAGTTTCTAGCAAGCTATAAAATACACAGAACTTCACAATATTTGGTGGCAACAAGTTACACTTTACTAAAAATATTAAGAAGATAAAGCAATTATAAAATAATTAGCACAAGAGCCTGGTAACTATAGCTTTCCCTTTCTTTTTCCTCATTCAGAGAGAAGCCTTATGCTTTTCTGAAACCCTGGTCTATGTCGATTAATTTAAAAAAAATTTTTAAAAACCTAAACAAATACATAATCAGGGTCTTGCTTTTTCCTTGTTCACCGTCATGCCATGCTGACTAAAAGATTTTTGCTGCTGAGGCTCACGAAGAGGAAGTCTGCAGACAAATTCCTCATTTGCCAACAGTAGTAGGGTGGAAGGCAAATATTCAGGCTAACTTGCTCCTTCCTAGATGGTCAGGGTCCACAAATTATAAGGTACTCCAACATGCACAGAATGGTGAAGAAATACTATGAATCACCAAGGAACAGCAGAATCTACCCCTATGCAATTCTGAGTTTTGATTTCACTCTGTTGTGTTTTGCTGTAGCATGTTTTTTATCTCATTGGGTTTTCGTATTCAGTTATTCAATACCACCCTCAAACCAAACAAAGCACAAACCCCAGACATTTAGCATTATGTAGCTGTAGTCAGCCCTGGCATTTCATCACCTGTGTTTTGCAAAAGGTGAGCCTGAAGCACAGGCAAACCACCATTTACTATGGTCAAATGAGCAAGTAGACCTAAAAATAAAACTTCTTCTTAAGGCTCCTATAACAAGCTGCCAAGGCTCTAGGTACCTATCTTAATTTTCATGTACTGAGTCCTCAGAATCTGAAAGCAGAAAAGACCCTGTTTCATTTAAATCCATTTTGATTCCAAGAAAGAAACTTTGACTTGTTTGCCATGCTTCACTTGACATACTGCCTCTAGGGCAATGTGCAAAATGACCTTACACAACAGTTTACATTCATAATCCATCACTGCAGAGGGAAATCAAAACAACAGACTCTTTCCCGATTCATTCTGAAGGGCTGCTCTTGTTCTATGTTGTGCCCTCAGGAAAGAACCAGTGATAAGTCAGATAAGAGCTACAAAACACATCCCTAAAAAAAAAACAACACCAAACATCCCTGGCAATTTGCATTTGCAAATTAGTTGCAAGAATCTAGTGGCTTGAAAATGTATAAAACAACTTTTCCCTAAAGCTCAAAGGGTTTTTTAAATTCCTGGTTATCTGTTCACAAAGATCACTGAAGTATTTCAAGAGTCACATTTAGAACAGATTACATATCAATATATACACACATTATGCCCTTTTACATATAAAGTTACATTTTTTTCAGTGAAGACTGCATTTAATATAGATATCCTTTCCAATTCCTTTCATTACCTATCAATACAATTTTCCAGGACCTTGCAAAATAACATTATTACTTACCAGAACAGAACAGAAGAAATCACACCCTCTCAACTTGAGCCTCTTAGTGAAACGTCCCTCATTCTACTTCTCAGTCAAAAAAAAAAAAAAAAAAAACCCCACAAAAAAACCCAACAAACCTCAACAAACTTACCTCACAAAGTGAGTGAATAAACAAGCATGACACAGCAGGTTTAGTGATAAGAAGTCAATGAATTGGTAAGAACCTTGAATTCTGAAGTATTCTTACTATTATCAGATCTAAAACAGTTTAGCTAAACAGGTCTCCTTCTTTGGTAAGAGAAACAAGGATGGAAGCTTCGCAATAACCTTCAGTGCTTCTTGATAAATAGTAAAAAAGCTCAGTGGTGGAAATGTTTAACTTCTTTATGATTAAAAAACAAACCTTTAATGTAGTTTTTGTTTACTGTGTCATAAGTGCAGCGTTGGAAGTTGTTGCCAAAGAATCATTGGAACAGGCATCACTAAAGCAGAGTCAGCCAGCCAGCTCTTTGAAAATGATTCAGTTCCTCTAGTCTTATGACTAAAATAATATCCAGTGGCTCCAGCTTGAAGCCTGGTTAATACATCTGTCCAGAACACATAATTACTCGGTCATAACATTCCCCCGGCCACCAGCCAACAAACCAATCAGCATTTCTCCCTAACTCACTAGAATTTTTGCTGTGTCAAACTGTTTGATCTCTAGGTAGTAAAAACTGCAGAAAAAAAATGGAAGGACACTGCACTGGAAGGTTTTAATTTAACATAGTTTCTCATGGAAATTACATCTGAAAAGAAACATGTTTTTGTTGATATCGCTGAAGCTGAGATTTTCATTCTGCTTCAGGAACGATATTAATGTATCTATTTTGCAGTTTTCTTCTTATCTCTTCACCAGCTAAGATTCTGCAACATAATCATACTTTCATTAACTGCTTTCACAAAGCAACTTGTTATTTATGAGGAAGTGAAATGATAACAGCAAATGATACCAGCTGTGATTCTGTGAAATTTAAAAGGCCATTATGTGTACAACTGCCAAGGTCCGTGCTGCATATACTGTGTGTGGAAATGAAAATGAAAGAGATGAAAAATGGCCTGGATTCACATGGATACTACTATCCACAGTCCTCTAAGCTTTATTTGTAAGAGTAAATGTTTAATTTATTGAAGTTAAATTTTGAAAACTCTGAGGCACTGGAATCAATGAAAGCTTTATATTGACTTCACTGGGGCTTCACAGGATCAAGAAACCTGTAGCTTTATACTTCCCACATCATGTGCCAAAACTCACATCCAGAAAAGCACTCTGCACACTTCAGTGTAATTCAGCCTTTTTTCTAATCAGACATAGTATTTCTAAAATGACAACAAAGCTGCCAAATTTTCTATAGTGAAGAACGTAGGCAGCACCCTCAAGTGTGCAATCCTAAAGAACCCACATAATTTCCAAGATCATACCATACTTATTGCTCAAGTGCTGTAATTTTATGCAGTATAATTTTTCATGTTGTCTGTAGACCAAAAAACACCTTTAGCTCTTGGCTGCTCTTCAGAATTTAAAGATACTACAGAAATACAAATAAAGAACAATGCACCTCCCCTGTCTAGACTGAATATTAATTGTTCATTCTGGCTAATACATAACAGTTTCTCTAATTTTCTTTAGAAGAACCCCACCAGATATAGATACATTGGCTATGTCTAGGCTTGTCTGTGGGTGAGGGCAGGAAGATGCCCTCGTGCATCCTAAAAGGCAGACTGGAAGGAAAAAATGTAGCTTTGACCTGGATTTTTAATATAGACTTTGTTAGCATAGGAAAAAGGACAAGGAAATAGGGATTGGGAAGATCCACCTTTTAAACGAAGCTAGGATGTGGCTGGAGTAGACTTTCAGAGAAACTCTGAAACTTTCCTGATTTTGAATTTGCTGTTTATTCCTTAGTGATATCAAATCTCTCAGATCCAGCATCTAGCGTTCAAACTATTATACTTAAGCTGTTATACTTAAAAGCAAAGCTAACACTTCACAACACTTGGAGCAAAATAGGAAAACACTGCATAAATTGCATCCTCCAGAGGATGCTTCACTAATATTAAAGCTGGTGGATTAAATTTGGAAATGCCAGAATAATATTGCCTGAATTCATGCAACCAACCACATCAGTTGCCACTATGCAAATACACTTTTATCTGATTTTAATTCCATGATCCTGCATTAGCTTTTCAACAGGATTCCTGTCTTATTTGGTGAAAGCATAATACTGTATTCTTAATGTCCTCATGCTTAAGAATTACCCAGAAGCATGTTATCCGTGCCCCTCTTTGAATACAAAGTTATGAACTTCAGATTTTTATACCCACTTTAATCTTTCTCCCTCACATCCAGTTTAATGCAATACTTTGTGGACTTATTTTCACAAAGCTAACCATTAATACCCCTGAGGTTACTGGGACTTTCATCTCCATGGAGAAAAATAATTTTAGATGAGGAGCAGTCATGAATTTGTGAGACCGCCTTAGCATACATAGTACTGTGAAAAATGTGACTACATAAATTCTAAAAACCAGCACTGTACAACTTCAGCAGTAATCATACAGGCTCAGTGCCCCTGGACAGATGGACACAGGTGTTTCAAATTAGTTAACTTAAGAAATTATGAATACAAAAGCAGTATCTGAAGGAGAGCAGTATTTGAAGGAAGAAGTATTTGCCTACTCAGCTATCCCCTTCATCTACTGGAATGAAACCCCAAAAGGAGGATCTTAGGGCAACATTCACTAAGAACCTATTTTTTACTTTCCTTTGTGGTTTCATCTTTTTCCCACTATCTGTAATGAGCAGTGCAGAATTCCTACAGACAATCACCTTAGCTGCAACAGCCTCATCCACTGTGGGGCAGGACCACAGGAAAGTGCTGCCATGCAGCACAGAACCTGCTCTGTGGCTTCAGTTGTCACCACTCTCCCTTCTCTGCTTTATTTTTTTTCTGAGTGGATTGAAAGAAAAAGGAGGAAGCATAATGTCCCTACCCCCTCCTCATTAAAAATATTAACAATTAAAAAAATAAAAATTAAGCCATATTTTATCTTTAAGAAAGCAAAGCCAAGTGCCCAGTCTCTGGACTTGGTCAAACTAGCTCTGGCCATATTGTGATTAATTTGAAGAATCCTACATGCTTTAGCACAAATGCACCTGAACATCAAATTTCTTATTTAGGTGTGTATAACAGTTTCCATGAAGGCATTCTCAGGGTTTCAGCTTAAAAATTTGTCTCATTACACTTTATCTTTGGCATAAAGGGCAGAAAGGCAGTGGAGCTCTAGAGCTCAGCTTCACAAGACTGGACATGAGTAACAGTGGGCTTATTGCTGTCATGGTCTCTCTGGTTTCTTAACCTCACACATATAATCTCAGACATTATGCAAAGGAATTTGTACACAAGACAGAGTGAAAAACAATTATTAAGTTTCGTCTACTGGCCTGTACCTGAATTATCTGTAGTTACCTGCACTCCCAGAAACACTTTGAATAAAAGTACAGGACACATTGAAGTATTGGTCCTACTCATCAACCAAATTAATTTTGTGCAACTGTTGGCGTGTATTGCAGAAAACCAAAGATGTCTTGAGGCAGGAAAAATTAGCTTTTGCTTCTTTGGTCTCCTACAGATTTAGAATGCTTTCTAACTGGAGCTCATTATCTGAAATAACCTGCAATTCTTCAGTTCTTAAAACAACACATAAATCTGCACTTGAACTCCTTGCTACAAAAGCAGATGTTTATATCTCATGTTTTAATAATTTAACTTACAAAGATGGGAATTATCTGATCAGATTTTGATACATGTTACGCAGTCACAGGTACAACCATGGAAAAATTTAATTACTAGGTTATCTGTTACAGTTAATGAAAAAAAATGGCCAACATAGAGCATTATTTCAAACACCTATTTGACTATTGATTAAAAATAATTTAGACTGTATGCTCAGAGAAAAGTACTTCAGGCAAAATAATTTCTCTGCAGTGTCTACAGTTACTTTCATCACTAGTCAGCAATGGATATATTCATACTGAGCTTGTAGGTAACACCAGCTTCTGGGTTGGTAGCAGGAACAACAGAAAAGATAAATAAATATATTAAAAATAATTAATTTTAGATTAATTAATTTTAATTAATTAAAGATTAATTACATTCCTTTGCTGTTCAGATCTCATGCCTGGATTTTCTTACCAAGTCAATCACTATTCGTGTTTTCGTGTTCATGAAGAACTGTGCTTACAGTTACAGCTAGCCAAAACTTCATAGCATGATGTGGACAACATGTTAACTGGATTATTATCCCAAATAGTTAAGTAGAGTGGCCTCAGTAGGAAAGCAAATACTGCAACACATTCAAACCACAGAGCAAGAATAATTTCAAAAGCACACTTTCAGCCTGAACCAAAAGCTGCATGTAAGTAAGTCTGTATTTTAGCAGGACCATAAGAACAGATAGCTGCTGTGGAGGCAACAAAAGTATTTCCCAGCCAATTAATACATAAAGCTTGAACTGTGGAGTCATTACTGTCCTTAAGTGCACATAAAGTCACGAAGCCTCCCCACAGAAAGACCACAGTGGCATCTGATGAGGAACTTTAAAAAATTGGGCAATTGAGCAGAGGGGTCCACTTATGTGGTTTAATTTTGAAACTGAAGAGCAGCCTGGAACCAGCCAAAGAGGATTATGATGATTTTCATTCCCAGGATGGTTCTGCCCAGGGGCACCTCTGGTGAAAGCTGCTATGCAAACTTGGTTCAGAATAGCAAGGTGATGGTTTGGTGTCACGGTTTAACACTGGCCTGGCAATTAAACCGATGGCAGACGCTCTCCATTAATCTCTCTCTCCTCCACCATAAGAAAGGAGAGAGAATAAGGGAGAGAGACTTATGGGTTGGAGACTAAACTACACAAGTTTAATGAAACAGTAATGATAAATAGGGAAAATTGCTAAACATATATATATATATATATATATACAAGAAAATGGATACCACATTCCTCCCCCCTTTCCCCCAATAGCTCTCACGTCAACCAAGGCTGCAGGGCAGCCCTGGGAAAGTCCAGGCTGGGCTCCTGGAGTCGGCAGCAATCAGGAGCTGGAGGCAGGAACAGGCAGGCAAACGGACAGGATCCTTCCAGGATGCCACATGAAGGAAGGGAAGCAGGAAAGGCAAGAAGGGCAGGCCAAGAGAAGCTTCTGCTGGTCGCCTTTTATAGCATTACAGGTAAGACCAATCAGCTGATAAGGGGGTGGTGCCCAGCACTTCTGCTGGTGATCTCAGGTGAGGCCCATCAGCTGGTAAGGGTGTGGCTCGGCCCTTGTGATCCCTCAAATTATACTGAGGATGACGGATATGGGATGGAATACTCTGCTTGAGAAACTTGCTGTTAATTTCAGCAAGTGCAACTACCTACAAGAGACTTAGCAAAAAGCAAGTACAAGATAGAAAATCACCTTTATCCTGGCCCAAACCAGGACATTTGGTTTTATTTGGTTTTCTTGTTCTGGTGGGTTTCTTTGTTGCTTCTTCTGAATCACACATCAGATTCTGTTGAAAATTAAAACTTTCCTCACAATCTGGAATCTGTTGTTGTTGTTGTTAGTTTCAGTCCTTTAAAATGAACTTGGAGTGACCCAATTTGATTTCTTAGGATCTATATGAAGAGAATATTATATGAAGAGATACTACATGTGAAATAAATAGAAAAAATGATCTTTCTACTTCCCTTTTCCTCTGCCTTTTAAATTTGAAGGACCTGCAGTATTACTTATTCTTAAGATGTGGCCCTTCCTCCTTTCTAGGGAGCTGATACACTTGCTAGCATTCCCACTTCCTTGCTTTCCTCTCCCAAAGACCCCTACTGTAAATGAAAGAGAATATTGTCACAATTTCTCCATGTGTCTTCCAGCCCATAGTTTTCCCAGTCCTTCTTTTCTTTGCTAACCCTGGAACAATACATGGGAGTTCCAAATAAAATGTTAATAAAGTACATGAACTGGAAAAAACAAATCTGAAAAAGAACATCATGTACTACTTCAGAGTGTCATTTAAAGATGGGGAAAGGCTAAAAAGTTGTTATTTCTTCCAAAAATAAGGTTAGTACAGAAATGAAGGAAAGCTTTAAACTATAGGCAACTGGTCTATATACTTAAGATTTTATGTACCACCATCTTCTAATTCTCATATTCATCCCCTAAATATGCCTTACTTACAATAATTTACATAGATGATGGCTAGTTACTATTTTTTTTCCCCGAAATAATTATTGTCCCTATCTCAGTATCATAAAATTAGCCCACCTTGCTAAAATACTACCTAACCACAGGCACTGAGGTATCTGCTATCCTCTTCACCAACAGTGGGGATTGGCACCTAGAATCCAGATTCCCCTCTGAAGATGACTTTCTCTTGGTTGGGAGGCTCCAAGTTAACATAAAGTTAAGTTAAGGTAACATTAATTCAGTGAAGGTTAATTTAGGAATTTCATTTCCATCCCTACAGGGAGGTGGGTTGCATCCAGGCCAATGTCTGGCAGAGTTTCATTAGGGCACAGCAGCCACAGCAATCCCTGAGGCTTAGCATGCTCTTTCCTCTGCTGCCACTCTTTCCAAAGGCAATATTTATCCTGTCACTCAAAAATGAAAATGAAAACCAGTGTGCCACAGAACATAGAGTATGATGCAAAGCACCTTGTGTCATTGCAAAAACAGCTTACAGACATCATGCCAGTGATGATATCATTTATAGACAACAGTTACTTTGGAAACTGGAAGAGAGAAGCTAATATCTCTAGTGTTATGTGATTTTGTACTGAAAGGTCCTCACATAAGTGCATGCATGCATAGGAATGGAATTAGAAGCACTTAGCTTTAAGACTGAACAGTAGAAAATGTACAGTTGGGAACAACTTAGCTTTGGTCAGTAGATGACATAATTGGCGTTATTTTTAAGTTGTTGTTGAATTTATATTAACATTTCCTCACTTTGCAGACTTAAGCAGCAAGCTGGATACTAGCAGAGGTTGTTTAGTTTTTTTTTCCTCCCTTAATGTGCATCTTTTCCCCACCATTTATCATGGTTTGCTCTGGTAAAAGAGAATATCTTAAATTACTATTAAATACACCTTTGACTGAATCCAGGCTACAAAGTAAAGAGCAGCTATGTATTCTGGATGAACTCTAAAGAGTTTCTTACAGTCATATATTCATCCCTTCACCAAGACAATTCACTGGACTGCAGGGAGTATATATATATATATTGCACTCTCTGTATATAGATGCTGTATATATTACTGCTTCCTTAAAATAACAAGCAGGGACATGAAAAAATATAAAGAATAAAGATGAAAGATAGAACTGCTTAGTTTGGAAATTAAACATATATTGAGGTGGAAGAAATTCTCATTATTTACTTAGGGCCTGATCCACAGCTCTTTAAAGTCAGAGGAAAGAACATTAACAGCGTGAGGATTTAAATGGTGATGCTGCAGTTGGATGCTTTGGAAAATTTTCTGGGGAAGCAGAACAAAAAAAAAAAGCCTACGTATAAGAGGGGAGGGAGCAGGCTTCCTGGATTATTTTACACCCTTGTTACCTGTGGGACAGTCTTGATCTCAGTTTACAAGGACAGACATTGCTTTATCACAGCTGTGCAAGAATAAAGCTTGCTAAAATTTTATGGCACTGGATCAAGTGTAAGAAAGGGCGAGAGAAGGAAATAAAATAACTTGGGTAACATTGACAGGGATTGAGCTGTGGCTAGGGGAGGATACCTGAAAGCAGCAATGAAGTCACGTGGCTGTGACTGTGTGGAGCAGGAGCGGTGTCTCAGCCCATACTGCAACCAGTGGTTCTTCTACCTCAGGTTTGGGAGCACTGCTAGCATGGCACTGCCTTCTCAAGGCCCATGCTGCTGACACCTGTGCAGAGCAAAGAAGTTAACAATCCAAAGAAAAGAAACACTTCTTCTCAGGCTTTCCAGAATTCTATCGAGTATTGGCTCATATTTCAACAGAAGCTAAAGAGCATATGCAAGGTACAGGATCAGACCTTTGAGATGACACCTTTTCCTCACTGTACAATGAAATCTGGCTTTCTGTCTTTTTGCTCTTACGTTTGTCCTTTGTGAGTTTTCAACCAAAGAATTCTCTCTCCTAATGAGTCCATCCATTATTCTGACCAGATATAACTTGACACACCACAAGGCTGAAGTCCAATTACCTCTTGAGCACAGACACTACGTGGCACTTACACAGTACCCTCCCATAGATATTTTAAGATATTGGAGGACATATAGCTTTCCACTGGAGATCCAGAGATTAAATACGAGTTGAAAGTGTGTAACACTAAGAATGTGTGTTCTGTGAGAACACTCAAGAAGATAGGAGGGTACAGCTTTTTACTGTAAAAAGTAACTGTTTTTTTACACTTTCCTAATCCACATCTGTAACAGCATGACAGTAAGTACCAAATACTCCTCACAAAATGTCTCTCAAAGCTTTCTTCTCTTTTGCTATTATATTATTTGTTCCATGGCTATTGCAGGCTATAGTTATTCTGTCTGCAATAAACCAAAAACAACTTAGAGTTTAGTGAGAGTTTATATAGTATGTATTCTTAGTCCTGTATTTCCATCAAGAGAAAGTATGATAAAAATTAAAATTGAGAGATCATTGATTAGAAGACTCTGGTTCTATGTAACTGACAGAGAATCCCAGAATAAAACAATTGATAGGATTCTTGTATAGAATTATTATAATGAACTTTACCTGACCTGTTTTGATTGTAAGTCATCTGAGGAAAGAATAAAAGAAGTAATTTAGTGTTTGCTTGTAAACTCTCTGCAAACAGAAACCTGAACCAGCTGAAGTCTCACAGTAAAAAAATTTCCTCAACACCACATTGCTACTGTTTAATTGTTTATTACTTTGAAAATGTAGTCCCAATAGATACATTAAAATCTGGTTCTAGGCCAACCCAGGCACACAAGGTAGAGCTGGAAAAAATCCAGTTAGTTCACAGTATCATATTTTGCAGTGTCAAAGAAGAGTTTAATTTAGATATAAAGACAACAAGATATAAAATCTTGTTAAAATTAAATATAAAAATATAAACAGACTGAGATAATTTTTTTGTTTGTTTGTTTTTTTGTTTTTTAGACTCATTGTAGTGGAAACAGCTTGCAATATGTGGATAAAACTAAACAGACACAGTAGGAAACCTAACTCTTACCTTTAAGAGCCTGTGTCTGTCTTGGTAAGGCAGTTGAGAAGTTCAGCTTCTTAAACTTCAGTGGCCAAATTTAAAGAAAAAAATCCAGGAAAATAAGTCAGCAATGCAAAGCAGGTGTGGGGAAACTTCAGCTTTCACATAAAGAGCAATTTTCACTGGAAATGTGGGCTGTTTGCCAATTCTATTTTTGGCATCTTAGTTTTTGTCCTCTTCCATTTGTTCTAGAAGCACCCTGAGCAGCATTTGGATGCCCAAATGAACTACATGCCTCATTAGAATGTTCTAAAGGAGTCTCCTAGAAGACAGCTCTGATATTTCTCTCAGTTCTTGATCTCATAAAACTAGTTACAAACAGATAGAACGTTCACTGCTTCCCATAACAGTTTCTCCCCCAGAGTGATGTTGCCACTGCCACCATTTTCACTACAGTGCCTCAGAGCATGATGGCTCATACTCCATACACAGAAAGGAACCTGAATACCCATTTCGCTCCCAACTTGAGCAATGTGTTAAGCTGTCCATGTAACATTATGTTCTGCAGTGTATTTTGCTCAACATACATTCTGGCACTTTTTCCTCAGTACTTTTCATTGAGCTGTCTTCAGTTATTCCCGAGGACCTGCTCCATCCAGGTCCTCACTCCTCTGCTCCTCCCTAGAAAAAATCCCAGCACAATATCAAAACAATTCCACAATCACTCCATTATGTCACTGCCCTTTTCCCTGAGATGCTAGCTGGTGCATTCCTGAGAGGTTGCAGAACCATCTCCCAAAGGTAACCATGAATAGGCAGAAGTTGGGCCAAAGCAACTCACCTGAACACCAAGAGCAACACACACAAAGCAGCATGGCCAAGACTGCAAAAAGCAGCAGTGATCCCCACTTGCTTCTCACCCAGCACCATGTGGGTCTGTGGCAAGCAAAATCTCCTTTGTCTCTAAAGTTATTACATATCCCTATCAAAAAGTTTTTTACTATTTTATGTCTTAAATTCTCCTTTTCTTTGCTTTGTTAGCCTGTCTTCTAGATTGAACCCTGTAGAGGGAAAGTATACTCTTTTATATGAAGGCTAGCACATTTTTATAATTACTACATTACAAGTAGCTACTCTATATTGTGTGGAAGAACTTCAATCTTAAAGGCATTACTAGGAACATGACAGTATACGAAATAGAATGTAAATACCTGCAATTTTTTTAACCATATTTTTTTTGTAACCATACCTTTCTGAATTATCTCTAACTGCTTTCCATGTTGAACTATGGATAACACGGCTTAGTTGCTAAAGCCACAGAAGAAACTGCTATATCACAAAATGGATTAGCACAGTTTTTTTTTTCCTGGCAGAGTGCTTTTGTTATGAACTCTCCAATAAAATATTGTATTTTGCAATACCGGGCTTTAAAAAACACATTAGTGAAGACTTGACCTCTCTCTTCCTGCCAGAAAAGCCCTCCAAACTATTTAGGAGGCAGCTTTGTATTGTTCCTTGGTTACCCCAAATACAATATTTAAAGAGAGTACTACTCAAAAGCTAGCAAGCAGGAAGAAATGCCTCTGTATTCAAGCCCCAGAAGGTCTTGATGGCCCTAAGAGAAATTTAACATTTCAAATCGGTCCACCATAAATCAACTCCTTTAAAATTGTACTTAACATTAAAAGAAGTGGCTACCTGAGACTGTATAACAAAACCCCTCATAAGAGAACACAGAAAAGAACTGACAGAAGGAATCTTCACAGTGATGGCTGTCTTTACAGAAAGCTGAGTTTAAGATTCAAGAATGGAGAAGTAGTGCAAAGGAATCAGAATATATGGCGGCTTATCAATAATTGCAACATCTACTGAGTCCAGACTATTGTCACTTTAAATAGAAGTCCTTTAATTTTTTATTGGGCTTAATAGAGAAGCTATTGTTTGCGGAGGTGCATCCTCATTTTCACCTGTGCTTCAAATACCCCAGCTAAAGATCACAGTCAGTACTGTTCCTGCACGGACTTCTGTAAAGCTGTGACAGGAGGCTGGACAGACTGATTAATGAACACCTCTCACAGCTGCCTTTGGCTGTCTCAAATATCTTCTATCCTGCTATACATGAAGACATCTAAATTTGTGCTACAGGGGCCCATGGAGTCACCCACCGCTGGTTCAGAGTCCTGACATTCTTTTCTTTCCCACTTTGTGCATAGATGTGGAGGCTAACTTGGCCTTCAATTACAGGGATTTATAGCTTTCTTTCAGCTCAGCAGAATATAATTCAGAAACAAAAGACCATAAAATTTCAGCTCTTCTTTTAATAATCTTATTTCCTGGTCAACAGGTAGTAGAAAAAAAAACAAAAATCAAATGTCATACTACTGAAGTGCCAGGCAGAATGCTCCATATCGGACCACAGCCCCGTGAAAAGCAAAGACCAAAATTAACAACTATTTTTAGATTGAAAGCAGAAAAACACCATCCCTTGTATGCCCCAAGAAAGCAAAACATTGAAACAGAGTTCTTGCCTTAAAGTATGTCATGTTGCAGATGAGCTAACACCTACAATGTACATGCTCCTACACTTAACTGGGACAAGCCTGGGAGTTTGTAACTCATATGGCAACAGCCACAGAAGATGCTTTGGAATTGTGCTGAATTTTATTTTATTTATTTATTTATACATGTAATTTAATATATACATATGTACATGTATACATATACATATACATATACATATACATATACATATATTATATTTATTTATACAAAAATCCCTGTATTTCACTGTTCTAATTTGGAAAATACACTGTATTGACTATCTGTGTGTAACATGAATAGAAGCTACTGAACAGAGGCTTAAATGACAATGAGTACCAAGACAAAAAAAAATTCCAGTACTTAGTTCTGCAACTTAGTTCTGTTCAGTTTAATTTTATCCACAAAGCAATTAATGTCATTAGTTTAGGAAGTCGAACGTGTAATTCAAGTAATTGAAGTTACACATGAGCTCCAGGGCAAATACTCAGGATTTTCTGACACTGCCTCTTATGTAAAAGTCACTTTTAACATCTCCACTCCTCTGAGGATGCACTGTGTCTTTGAAAACAGAGGAAAGTACATTAATTGATGTCATGGCAAATAACCTCACCCTTTTACTTCACTGTAATTAAACACTGAACTGTATTTTGGCATTACATTTCAGCATTTTCTATAAGGGAAGGAGAGCAGGGTACAGCAAAATCAGTAGAAAGTGCCAAGCTGGAGGAAAACAATATGAAATTATCTTTCAAGCTTAACTCAGAAAATCAGAAACACAGCTCATGTCTGGAGTTCCTTAACTCTATTAAGCAAAGATAAAAAAATTCCAAACAAAACCATGGAATATTAGAGACAGACTTCCCAAGACGTTTCCAAAGATGCATTCACTAAGCTTGTACACACACTTCTTATCCAAAATCTCTCATGTTCACAGAGAACATGACAGTGCACACTCCACACATAGCAGGAGCTAATTTTTCATTTTAATCAGCTAATGCACGAACTAGAGGTCTGAAATGGCAAGTTGATGTTAATTTCTTTTCTTTTTTCTTTTTTTCCTCTCTTTTTTTTTTTTTTTTTTTTTTTTTAAATAGAAAACACATCTTTTAACCAGCAAGAAGCTGTTGAATTTTATAGTTAATGCTTTTTTGCTTTTAATTAATAAAATTAATCTAAGTATGTATGGCATCTTTTCTGGATATGTCTCACAGAATAAAAAAAGACTAAAATGAAATGCTGGCCAGGGAAGTCAATTAGACTTCTCCAGCCTCATTAAAGTCAGGCACAGTTCACTCATATTCTTGATGAGGAAGAAGTGGTGTTCTGGAATAAGTATGCTGCACAGAACAACAGAGAAACAGGATATCAAGAAAGATAAAAAGAAATTAAACCCTGAGTATGCTGTTTTATAAAAGAACTCATAATGTTATTTATAAGTTTTCTTCATATATTTAGAATATATTTTCAGAATTTGTGATGTAAATTAGAATTATGGTTGAAAAGCTTTGAAGAAAGGAGTCACCTTGAAATCGCATGGGGGAACAGACACAGGATTTGCTCCATCTGCTTGCTTGTATGGGGTCTCTGTTATTTTTCAGTAAATACATATTTTGGCCAATTGATTAAACAATTCATTGGTTCCTGTAAATAGAAAGTTAGCTCTAGTTAAGACACTCCCTCCCGCCCTTTATTTTTTTTTTGGTTCTCCTTTTAAATCCTTTTCAGGCTGGTTCAGCCTGGTTTTAGTCCAATCTTATGAGAATACTTTCACGCTCCTTATATTTGTAGTCAATAATTACAAATAAGATTTTCTGAACCCTTACCCACTGATCCCTAAGAAGTCCTAAGAGCAGCTTTTCCATGAGAGAGTCCAGTTGCTGTACTTGCAGACCACTTTCTAATGTTTTTTAACCTTGTGTCATTTGGACTTCCCTCTAGAAACAGATACATTTCATTAAGTGGCTCATTAGAATTACATAGGAGAAGAATCCTTTTTTTTTCTCCTTTTAAAACCACCATATCCTTAGCTATCTATCTCTGGTGTTTGTACTGATATTACAGCCACTTCAGTAAATTGAAGCTCTTCCACAGATCTCTACTCCAAATCAGCGCCAGCCTCAGTTCTTTGGCTGAGGCAAATGCCAGACATTGTTTATATAGTGGTAATCAACATGGTAAATTTAGAATATACCAGAATAAATTATGATAAATTTGCTGCCTCAGGATAAAGATAACATACAGGCAGAGTCAGTGGTTATCTCTTTAAAAAAGGGGAAATTGATGAACAGACATTTTTTTTCCTTCCAAGCTATCATAATAAATGTTTTTTTCCCCTCTGGGATTTGTAGGAAAAGAAGATGGGACATGTGGATCTCATGAACTCTGATGCTAAATATAGCTACAACTTTTGAAAGATTGTCTCCCCTATATTTCAAGTCAAGCTCCATGTTTGTTCCTTAGCTTTAAGAATTGTTCTCTTTTTTTTTTTTTTTTCTTTTTTTTCTTCCCGTTCCATCCCTCCAGAGGTCAGGAAATGGACTGTGTCCCATTAGAGAGCAAAGCAGTACAGTACCCAAGGTGCCTGATAGCACTAGTGCCTTTTTTTCCCCACCTCAGCAGCATGACTTGCTTTTCCCAGGGAGGGTTCCAGAATCATCAACTAGTGGAAAATAACTGGTGATGCTTTGGAGTTTTTTGGTGGGTTTTTTTTTTGTTTGTTTGGGGCTTTTTTGTTGGTTTTGTTTATTTGCTTGGGATTTTGTTTGTGCTTTTTGTTTGTTTTTTGTTTGTCTGGGGTTTGTGTTTTGTTTTTTTTAAACCCAAGAATATTTTTTTAAAAATCTTTTCCTTGAGTCTGGGGTTGATTGCACTTCATTTTCCTTCTCAAACTTAGTGCCTGAGAGCTTTTTTTTTTGAAAGTCAATTTACTCGGAGAATGAGTTTCCAGCAAATACCCATTCCAAATGGGTATTTCATTTTCCAAATGAAATCTATCTTTAGATTAGATGGACATTTCTCGCTATCAAATACTGGGCCCAAAATTTGTGGGAGGGATACCACATGCTTGTGCCCAGTACACAACTTTGACAAATATTCTGGGAAATTAAGACAATCAGTATCTCACTAAATCCTAATTCACTTGTAGAGTGTGGCAATACTCCTGAGCACATTACCTGCCTCTACGAAGATGTTTTTGCAAATGAAATACTTTAGGAGTAGAGTACATAGTAGAGTCCATGCACAGTGAATGTGCCGTCAGCCCCTTATTAAATTAACAGGCAGAATTGCACTGCTTCAATTTCATTTTCCACTTCTGCTTTTCAGCTCCACCAAACTTTAAGTACGTGTTTAAGTAAAACAGGATTTGATAGGATTTAAACACATGCTTTGCCTCACTGAAGAGGAAAGGGATTACTTAGGTGCCCGCTCACTTAAATTTCAGCACTTTGCTGAATTGGAGACTTTATGTGCTACTGCATTAGTACTGAGAGAAGAAGTGAAGGTAGAAGCCTGGTAACTCTTCTTGTCCTCTCTCTGTGTCATGGCAAGCCAGTATATCTTGATCTTCCTCTTGATACATCATGAGACAAGGGGACATGCCACACAGAGCAGTTGCATCCAGGCAAGGGAGGTGCCTGTCTACCCAGGTACTTGCCAGTGTCCTAACCCAAAGGAACTGCAGTAAAACTGTACTGCCCAGAGCAATCCAGGAGGTAAAATTGACACTGCCAGCTGGTGAGACAAGCATCTCAGAAACTGCTGTAATGTTGAATTTACACAGCCATTACAATAGCAGATCAGCAAAACTCCACCATCATGTCTTATTTTGTTAAATAAAATCATATCACATTTTACAAAATATCCTAAGCTATTAAGAAAATCTTTGCCAGCACTCAGTAAGATGCTCTCTACAGTATCAGGAGGTTTCTGGTGAGGAACTGAACAGGAGCAAATCATCTTGCTATGCAGAAAGGCATAACTCCAGAACTTGCTTCTGTTCATCCTGGAAGGCTGCAGGGGTGACCATCTAAATCCCAGGGAAACCCAGAGGCTTGCCAAACCCCATCATTAATCACCAAGCCCATTGGAGAGGAACTCAAAGCACTTACTTCTCTGTACCTTGACTGTTTCAATCTTTTCCCACATGCCTCCTTCTCCTTTTTAACTCACTCACTGCAGCCGTATAAATGCCATAACATTTCAGAAAGATATTTACAGTCTCAGGCATCCAAGTGACCAGTAGTTCCCTGTGACCTTCTCACCCTGTCAATTAGCTGTGGAGTTTTTCCTGTTATGTCCTAGCAGGAATTTTTCTTAGGCTTCTGTAGCTTAAACAGGGCCACTCCAATGCTTGCACTGGGAAAGTTTACATTTGTCTGGAGCTCTCTGGGAGCAGTAACCTGGCACAAGTGCCTAACCCTGAAAACCACAGCTTAACCTGGCACCACAGAGCACTTGGGAAATGTGCTGAGCTGTAAAGATGATTTCAAATTTCCATTGACTCCTTTCTTTAACCAGGCCAATTATGTGATTGACTACTACTACCTAAAATTAAGGCATTTGTACTTTTTATCATATTGGAACACAACAGACGTTAAAATAGACTTTAAACATATAGCCTGATAATGGTTTTTTTCTTGTGTTATTTGGGAAAGAAACTTTACATTTGGAAGCTGGTTTTCCCCTTTAAAAAGAAAAACCAACCAACCAACAACAACAAAAAAAACCCAGAAAAACCAACAAAATAACACCAACACCAAAAAAACCAAACCAACCAAACAAACAAATCCCCAAAAAAACAACCAAAAAACCCCCCAAAAGAAAAAAAACCCAGCATACGGTATAGATAAACCATTTATAGTGTTCTTTGAAGGTGGTTGTTGCATTAGCATAGGCAGGGCATTCAGCTGAAACATGCCTCTAGAGAGCATAAAAGTAAAAAAAATTATAATTAATTTGAAATTGATTTGCTTATTAAAGACTATAGGAATGTTGAACTTTGAAGCACTTCAAGAAATAATGCAAGACGATATTGAAAATTTGCCCTGTGAACTGGGAATTTGAACATACTTTTTCTGATTCAAAAGTTTGTATATATATACCTATTCACTTTAGGTGTAAAACCAAGGCAGAAGAGTATTTTTAAAGTATTCCTTAGACTGTTTTGATATCTTTGAAAATATGAGCCCAAGTGAACCAATCAGCAGGAAGACTTTGATCAAACAGGAAAATTAATGCATGTCTTCAAGTCCCATGTCAGGCTCATAACAGTCTTCCCTCTCCAGAAAATTTGCACATTAAAAACACTAAGAAAAGCCTCTAATTGCAGAATTCCAAGTTTCAGATGGGCAGTTTCTTGTGAATCACAAGTTTCTTGTGATTCTGGAAAGACACATCAAATCTAAAGAAGTCATTCCCCAGGAAAGAGAGAGTTAACTCCTCACACAGTAAAGATAGAGTACATATCAAAGCTTTCACACTTTTTTCCATTCTGTAGTTTGCTCCATGCTTTAAAAATGTATTTAAACTGAGTGACCATGTATGCAAAGGAAAACTTTACAAGCAGATAAGTCTTCTAGAGCTGAATGTCTGCCAAGAAAAAACTTTGGTTTATTTTAAAAGGAGGAGTGGTTATTACTCAAAACACACCATTTCTGTTTAAGCAGTGGAGGGAAAACTAATGCTTACTTATTTGTCAATAGAATTGAACTTTTGAGAAATAAAATCTAATTTTTCAGCATATACATAAAAAATTATGTAGCAACTTCTATAGAAGAAAATTTTCTAATTCAAAAAGAAGGATATTTTGAAAAAACTTTCATGGAGAAAGGAAACTATGATCTGTGCAGGTGTTATGTATTATAATCTATAGTACAATACTGTATTATCCACATGAAAGCAGGCACAAAGAAAAACTTGAGGACTTCATTCAAGATTGTGGACTTTATTCTAATTTTATTCTAATTTTATTTTTTCTTACCTCCATTCAGACCTCTGCTGGCTTCAGTGAACCCTCAGACTTCAGCAGAAGTGAGAGGCATTAAGACTAATTTCTATTTGAATTCTCAGGTGTGAGTGGGCAAGGGCAAAAGCTCAGAAAATTGTTTAACATCTACCACTATCAAGAAAGAGTCGTGAGAACTGAAGACCTCATATTTCTTATGATTTATCTCAACATACCTTTTCAAGATAAACATGAACTTCTCACTTTTTGTGTAAGAGTAGAAGCAGGTTTTGCTCATGGAATAAAAACAGATCAATTTGATGGAAATCAGGGTGAACCACAGAACTTTCAAACTCAGGCACGGCAGAATCATGCCAAATCCATATAAGCTGTTTCCAGCAACAACAGCATAAAAGAACATTTGTATAACTTCTCCTTTTCTAAATAAAGTTTGTTACTAAGTTAATGTATGGGTCTTGATTTATGGCAGCTGGTGGAGATCACAGTTACTCAAAGAATATACTTTACTCTATATAACGAGGAAACTTAACTTCATGCCCTTCTTTATATGTCTGAAATATGAAATAATTTGCATCATTCCTTCACTTGTCATGAGGCAAACTCATTTTCTCCAGACGAAAAATTAGTGCACAGGAAAAGGGAGGGGCGCGTAGCCACTAGGTGGCAATAGAACCCCCTCAAATAAACTTTTACACTACTTAGGCTGTACAGTAACCATCAATTTCAACTAAGCGTTCGAAACGAAGTCAAAAAAAGATCCTGTTAATCATTAAACTTCCTATATTTTCAGTACAGTCTTCTCAGAGATTGATAGGAAACCACCGATTTAACATTACATTAAGTTAATGTATTAAGTTATTTTCACCCAATATCATTATTTAATATGCTACACAGTAGAGAAAGTATTTTCAATTATTATTTCATCACTGTTGGCATGTATTAGATAACTTCTGTTGTGTTTAATAAATTTATCACTACAGAATTCAGATGGCTGAAATGATTACTTTTCTGAGTTTGGAATGCATGAACAGTATTAAAACAAACTATTATTGATTTACCCTCTGATTACATGATGAATTTTGTTTTAAAATTAAAAAATCTCTGTGACTCATAAAGAGTATTTAATACAAAAATTAGTCTTCAAATTAGATCTTATATATCTTACATATCCAAAAATATTTTAAGATTTTTTTTTTCAAATTTAGCTCAGATATTTATATGCTGGAAAGTCCTTGTCTGTAAATGTGCAACAGCACTATACCATAAGTTTCACACTGCTCATTTTCATAGCTTGTGTGTTAGCAAAAGTACAAATCACAACCTAACTCACATGGACATTATAACAGAGTTAAGACCATAGAGTTCAGTTTGCATAAGAATATGAACATATAAATTTAGTGTTTCCGTTTTCAAACCATAGATTTTTCAGCTTCAGCATCATTTTAATATTGGTCTTGTATATAATTTCCAAGGCTTGTTTTTGTTTGGATACCAAAATCTCCTGCAGTGGACTGCTCCTGCCTATTATTGTCATGGTTCAGCTCCTGAACTGTGAGACTTTTACCCCCCAAGAACCAGACCAAGTGCAGCTTTTGGCTTGACAACAGCCACTGGTGTGCCTGATCTACCCTATTTTTTTTCCCACTCTGTTTTGAGAGCTGAGGGTTTCTGTGTATCTGGTGCCACAAGGCAGTTCAGGAGGAAAAGAGACTCAGGGGCAGCTGATCTGACTTCTGCCCTGTCCAACACCTTCTTCTCCAGCTCTCAGTCATTCCCTCTGCTTGATCTCCCTCTGCTTGGCAGCTAAGTGATATTAGGGTTACATTACCATTTTAATGTCTCAAGATGCCAGTTTTTCTCCAGGGTATTGCCAGACAGGGGAGAGAACTGAATATGAATTAAATTCTAAAGGAAAAGAGCAGAGAAGTACCTTTAGGTACTCAACAGCTGTAAAGTTTTCTTAAATAAACCTTAAAAGAGATCAAATTATCACAAAGAAAAAAAAAATACAAAAAATCTTCAATGGCAAAACACAGATAGCCTGCCAGGATACATTCTCATAACTTGTTAGACAATAAATCAATCAGAATGAACCACAGAACACCTCAGCTTGGAAAAATGGTATGACAAATTCGGCCACCAGTTGTGCCTAAATTTCAAACATTAATTTCATCTCAAAAAGGGGGCAAAGGAGAACAAATTATCAACTTTTGACAAAATTGAGTCCAAATCTGGATTTTGAAAGCTTAGTCTGTTTTCTGTTTACAATGTCATCTACTTGCCATAGAAATATCTTTTTCATTAACATTTTTGGCTACAACTTTGAAATACTGAGAAGCAATATTAAACTCTTATTAAAAAAGAAACTCTTATTAAAAAAGAAATATAGTCACATGCATGCACATGAACACTGACTGACATCTGCAGACTTTTCCTCAAAAGTGTAACTAAAAATACAGTTATAGAAAATCTGGATTAAAATTTGAAGCCATGATTTTCCTGTCTGGGAGGCGTACAGGATGACACTTTTCCTACTCTAGCAGACCAATTAGTTCTAGTGAGAATCCTGAGCTGACATAATTGCATAAGTCATAAATCTACTGGCTGAAAGGAAGACACTTGTTTTTACTTAAATAACTAAAAACTGCAAGAAGACGTAGTAAACAGAGGTATAACATCTTAATTTCAAATATTTAAATAAATTTTGAAATGTTCAGGGTGTAAGTAATTTTTCTAGTGTTTCTCTACAGTGAGCACTAATAAACAGACAGCAAGAAGGTATTTAAGACACTATTCCTGTCATTGCTCTTTTGTTTAATCCTCCTGGTTGCTCAGGTCTTGTCACTACAGAAATACAGAGCACCTACAAATGGTGGTACTAATCAAGGCAAAAAATAATCAGCAAGATTATTATCCAAGTGATGAATATAATAAGAGGCAATTTGAATAGATGTCACTTTGCCTCTAGGTTATTTGGAGAAAGAGTAGTAAAACCCCAAGAGATATAAAGATGCAGATAAAATGAATATTTTCTCAGAATTTCATCAGTCAGTTTAAAAAGACACAAATTTGACAAGCAGACTACAAGCTGCAAAGGGAGCTCTTAGAGACAAAGGCCCATTTAAGTCTTCAAGGAGGTTTGTAAATTCCCTGGAAATGTCACATATAACCAGGCTTTTTTTAGCCCATGCACTTCTCCTCTACCTAGGAATACACAGTAACAGGCCCTTAGGAAAGAAAGATTTTGGCTGTTAAAATGAGGTACACTAAGATATTGTCAGAAGTCTGCCAATTATGCCATATTCCCACAAGCCAAAAGATCTTGGTACAACTCCAAGAAAGAAGCAAGATAATGCCAACCTTTTGTACTGTCATCTCCTGTCACAATGCTTCTAGTGTTCCATTTGCTTCATTCACTTTGTTCTCTGCCAGAAACAGGAGTAAAGGGACAGAAATTGAAGTAGTTCTTTAGGTCTTATATTTAACCATGGCCCCAGGAGGATCTCATTCTGCCTCAGACCTGGTAACAAGAGACAGTGGCAGGAAACAGCAAGAAATAGAGAAGCAGGAGGAACAGCTGCTCTCCAGCTACCATGAAAAGATGTTCCACTTGTGTAGCAACTGGAATGGAGTAAAGTGGGGAACCACCCTTTTTCTTACCTGTAGGGTAGGGATGGTGTCCAGGTACATGGAGAGTCCCTGCTAAATGAGGAGCTTCTGCCACAGGGAAAGCCTAAAGCATTTGTAGACCTGGAACATCTTCAACATCTGATGTTTACATTTTTTAGCTTGGTTGTGGCATTTGCTGCTAGCTTTATGGGTGAGGAGCTTTAAAATTTGTGGGAGATATTCATGTATGTCTCCTTTCTGAAGCAGAAAATCTAACAAAACTGTGCTAAAAAAATAGCCTAGAGTAGGTAGAGTAGAGAGGGATACTGAAGTCTGAGCTCTGTCCAGCGTAAGGGAGAACGAAAGGCTTTGGTCTCTGCTGGAAGAGCAAAGCCCCAGTCTCTTGGTTTTGATTCCTCAGGCCAAGGCAGCTTCAGAGGTGTCCACCTCATTCACCAACAAACTTCTCTGCTTGGAAAGAAATATTTCTCAGAAGAGAGCCCACCTTCTCAAGTCCTGCAACTCACAGCCCACCATGTTAATTAAAACTAAAATCAAGATGATAATCAGCTGATAAAACACCTCCGGTGCTTGTCTGGCACCATGCTGGATGTTACATAGACTCTGCACTTCTTTTCCTGATGGAAAAGCTCAAATTCTGAAAGTCTGCTGTTGTTAAGAGGGTCTTAAAGGTTTTAGCTGCAGTCTAATACTGTCACAAAGTGGAATTATAGCCCTGCAGGAGGCAGGTAAAACAGGATTGGACTCAGCTACCACAGAGCATTTTACCTACACCAAAGAACATCAGGCTGTGACCCTCTTGCCATGAAGGTTTTTGCACCTCTTGATGTTATTTTAGGAACAATATCCTACCTGCTGTTAAGAGTTTGTTATTCTTTTTATGCTCAGTATAAAACAAAATACAGTTAGTAATATGTTCTGTTTTCTTAATAGTTTATTAATTTAGTAATTCAGAAATATTTTCTCACCCAGAAAACATTAGGAGCATTTCTCCAGATATCTGGAGAATATTTTTCCTGTCTTTTCCAATCTTTTATTCTGTTCTTCAGGGCTGGCCCAAATAAAGCCTAGGCTTTTTCTTGAATCAAATGACCTCCAGTTGCAATGCTTTTACTCAAATACATTACTTTTCTGCTTTAACTTATATGAAAAAGTAATGGAATAGCAGCATGTAAAAAAACTTTATGAAACTGGTGGTAAATAAAGACTATTTTCAGCTAATGAGCTTGAGTATATTCCTTACATTAAGTCATTCCTAACGAATATAGTTCTTTAAATAGAAGAAATTAAAGGCCACAGTTGCAAGAGGGGAACAACTTAAGTGTGTTGATGGTTTTCGGTTTATGTTGGAGTGAGCAGAACTTGGGGGGAATTTTTAAAAGTTCAAATATGACAGAAAGAAGGTTTACATGTGGAGGAAAAGAGGTATTTAGAAAGGGTTCATGATCAGTTTTAGGTAACTTTTTTAGCCATTCATTGTGAGAGAGAGAAAAAATCATATACAGTATTCTTATCATTTACTTTCTACAACGCATGTCTTAGGAATGGTTGTACATGATGGTAGGCTATCTTTCCTCAAATACATTTTTAGAGAAAATTTTGCAGAGGGAAAATGTTAAAAGACAGTTACTTCCTCTTGACTAGCTTTTCACAGTTCTGAATGCTTTTGGCCTGACCTCCCTTCACATACCAGTCTTGCATTTTGCACACTCACCGTGTTTGGTGCAGTCAGGCTTGATTTACATCACTGAAGACCAAAGGTGGCTCCCTGGGTAAAATCCAGGCCATGTGGAAGCCAGTGGCAAAGCTCCCATTGACTCTGAAGTTGCAAGGATTTCATACTTTCCTGTTTAAACAAAGGCTGTCCCCCCCCCCCAAGAAGCCACGCCTCATACTTGGGAGAAGCTCTAGCACTGAATCGGAGATTTCACAACTGTTTCATAACCTAAAATAGACTGAAATATTTAAAGGGTGGCAGGGAAGGAAGATAAATTATTTAAAGATATACCAACTAAGTATGGGCTGAACTTTAGAAAGGTAACATTTATAGGTTAGCTGCATGGAAAAACATCCTGACTGTACATTAATCAATCCTTAATAGGGATATTAAACAAGGCAAACATTTTCATTCTCCAATGCCTAAAGTTTGAAAGCAAATCCACTGTTAGGAATTCATTTTTAAGACTACCTGGCTTGAAAAACGTGGTTCTAATAAGAATTTATCTGTTCATGTTTTCTTGTGGACTTCATGAACCAAAGAAAAACTGCTGATCTGACTTGAACACCTTATCTGTTTTATAATGAATGCTGCAGGAGAACTCATGTCATTAAACAACAGAAATTTCTCCGACAATTGAACAAGCACAACCAGTTCTCCAAATGGCAACACACATGCACATTGCTGAACACAGGAAGGTTAATGTCTGCTAGGAAAATACTGCAGGGAAGATGGAAGAGAGAAGAACTTTATCCTCCTTAAAATTTTATTTTTAATCTTTGCTATATAAAGAAACATAGAACTTGAAAGCGTTGTGCGGCTTCTCTGGAATTACATGTCCTCAATCTTGAGAATAAATACTATTTTAGATCTTCTTTTTAAAACATATATATTAAACATATTGCCATACTACAATATATTAAAGAGATTTCCTATTTTAATAATAAAAATAACTCATATTAGCTTTAAAGTTGCAAGATGTTAACATCAGATGGGAAATAGTTTAAAAGACAAGTGCTAAAAATAATCTTTAAAATACAGTGTACATTGATGTTTCAAAGATGAGTGAAAGTTACACTTGGCAAGGGTGTTGGAGCCTTTCATATACTGGATATGTTTAGCTTTGGTATTTTCTTAACAAATGGTTAGTATTGGGCCCTATGTCCCTGGAGGAAAGACATCATCCTGCAGTGACATGTTTCTATACAAACATACTCAAACCAAGGTCATCACTCACCTTCTTAAACCCTCAGCATACAGGCCAACAACTTAATTTACAGAGAGAAGCTGTATGAAGTGTGGAACTAGCAGATCCCAGGGTCCAGTCAAGGTCTGCCACTGAATTAAGAGAACAGATGGAGTGGCTCAAGCTAGCAGAGATTTTTTTTTTCCTTCTTCACCCATATATTTTCACATGCATCCCTAACTTGTGCTTAACCCTTTCTCATCTAGGGAGATGTGTAACATGAAGGAAGTGAGCAGTGGCTCACCTTGCTGCACTGCTTCTACACAGGACCTGATATTCCCTCTAAACTAGTACCAGATACACCAATGAATTCAAACAACTCCACTGCAGTTCAAAGCTCTGACCTTCCCATTATAATTTTACAGAACAGATTCCTGTGAACAAACCTGTGGGCACGGATTCTCTTCACCACTGAAGGAGAAATATACAGTTTAGGCATGATTTTGATTCCTTCTTTTTTATTGTCTCTGATAGGTATGTATTTGAGTTCCAAAGCCTTGTGATAATATGTGTTGGCAGTCACTGGCCACTACTTGAAAATGGAAGCATCAATCTGAATTATTTTAATTTTATCAATTTTTAAAATTATATTTAATGGCAGAGCAAGCTCTGAAATATATAAATTATTACAAACATAATTGTTGTGTCCCACTTTAGCTATCATAAGTGTCTCTTCCCACCAGGAAGAAATTACACCACTCAGTGATTCAAAATACACTCATTTTAAGTGCTTCCTTTTTCTTAAATTGAGTTTTACTTTTCCCTTTAATACTAGATAAAACTAAAAAATCAAAGTCACAATTTGTCAGTTCAATAAGGGTCAGTTATCTGTCTGGGTTTGTGAGTTTTATATACTGACACTGAAAGATGGCAGATACCCAGCAATCTCAGCAGTTTCATCAGCTATAATAGGAATTTACACAAATTTACACTTTGGTTTTTTTGCTTGATCTTGGCATCCAGCATGTAGTAGCTCCTCTGAAGAGGATGATGTTCTTCATCCACCAAATATCAGTGATACATAAAACCTCTTTTTGTCTTCTGTAAAGAGAGTGCACTCTTTCACAGCATGAAACAATTCTGGAAAAGGGAGAATTCTGCCAGTAAACAGGTAAAGATATCAGCCAGCTGTTACCTTTTTGCATATTTTCTCTCCACAAGGAAGTCTAGAGGAATAAACTTGCAGTGTCTGATTGTGCAGAAAAGGAGGGGTTACTATCTCTTTCTTGTTTTCCTGTAACATCTGCTACTGGTCACTGTTTTAGACCAGGGCTTTGATCTAATCCAGTATGGCTATTCCTATGTCTTATAACTGTTTTCATAAATTACAGCCATAGTCTTTCCCCTTGCCATTACTCTTGGTCATGCTGTTCAGCTTTTTCATACAACAGAATATTGGTATATCAGAAATATAGTATGCTGTTATATGTTATTGGAAATCAATTCTTGAATCTTTAGTCATCTTGACATACTTTAAAAACAGATACAATTTTTTGTCATATCAAATTACTAGTCTTCTAAAATTATTTTATAGAATTACTCACTAGTGAAAATTATCTGAGAAATCAGAACCAAGTCTAGCCACTGCACATCATGAAAAATCAGCAACTTGCATTGGCAATAGTGAGATAACTCCATCTTAGTGTTCTCAGTACTGCATGGCAAAACGTAAGGAGCTATTTACCTCACAGGAACTGTACTTCTTCTAAATGTGTTATCCACATGTAGTCCATTCTTGGACTGTACGTGCTCCCTGTGCCTGAAGCCAACCATCAGCACTCGTACAATAAAAATGGGCTCCATGAGGACAGTCACTCAATGAAGAGAAGAAAAATATTTATATTGCATAGTCAATGAAGGAGCAAAAACTTTTGGAATGCCAAATTTACTGTTTTCTGTGCAATGATGACCTCAGTGGAGAAATGCATTATTTACTGTCACAGTGCAAGAAGTCTAATTCCCTTTCCCAAGTAAAAGAGCAGCCTCTATCTTCTAAATGCTTTCTTGCCAAGTGCTGAAAATACATGCAGCTCAGACAGTGCCAGAAGTAGCATTCTGAAATTACTATTGCAAAATCAAAGGAAATAGCTTGTATCCTGTGGGGGAGGGGGATAAAGCCCCTGGAGTAACTTTCCCTCTCTAATTTATGTTGCCTTGATTTGCATTCTTTTGTTTTTCAAACATACAATTCATTTTATATGCTTCTTCCTTCCTTGCATCCCGCTTGCTAGCTAGACCATCTAGTGCATTCTCATCCAGCAAGAAATAGGTTCTCTGGGAGGACAAGGAATCAGCCTCTCTTTACTCTGAACAGTACTTCTGCACTGCTCTAAAGAGTAAAGCCTTTTTTGAGCCAGAAGACACTTCTTTCACATGTGGTGCAGTGTCTGCCACTCGGCAGTATCCAGACTGCTGATCTCAATTTTTAATTCTTTTTTGTCAAAAATCTATCTGGTTTTCGTTTCATTTCTATCCTGACCACCATTTGCATATATGTTTTCCTGCACTGTTTGCTAGCTAAAATTTAATTTATTAATATTTTCTTCTCCCTGTATTCCCATGCTTGAAAATAGCCCCTTGGAAGTCTGATAATCTGTGACAGCACCTGCACCAAGTAGTTAAACTGTGTTTCTGATTTACTCCCTACTCATCATGTGATAAACACAATGTGAAAGTGAAGTCCATGTTAGTAACTGGCTCGCTACAATAAGTTCTACTTCTCTGGCAATCTGACTTATCTTCTAATAGCATTGCCATAGATATATAAAACAGAGAGAAATATTAACCAGTTAGACTTATTTTAGAGTATAATAGCCTGAATTTTATCGTAAGAGCAACAGGAACATGCATTCTTCATTTTGAAATTAATATTTAAAGAGAGATGAAGTGGTTAGGGCAAATCTGTCAAATCTTTGATATATCATAAAGGCATTTAAAAGAAATCTAAATTTTTAGTTTCAGTAATTTATTTTCTTGAATTTCAAAAAGGTTCATAACTATAGTGGGTATTTTTACAAACGAACAATACCCTCTCAATAGGTGAGCACAATTATCATTCTATGCAGCCAGTCCCTGTTATTATACAGTTTGTGTACCTGGTGACACCCATAGTAGAGTCAATCCACATGCATGGGTTTATGGTTTATGCTCTCAGTTAAGGGAGCCACATGAAAGTGCTGAGCACACAGTGGGACCTGGCTTGAACCAAGAGCATGGGGGGAAAGCTTGAGATCAAGACAGGCTGTTAGATCACACCATTTAGTTAGATCACTTATTTCAGGAGATATTACATTAAAGCCAGCTCCTTCTAACTGAAGTATAATTTTAATTAAAGCATCTTGTGCTGTGTTAAGATACACCCAACAAAAGGGTGGCTGCTTTTGGCTTAAAGGCAGAAGAAAGGGAGAAAGTACAGAAGGGTCCAATTAATTGAATAGATTTTTCTACTTGTCCATCTTAGAAGCTGGCCTCATTTTGTCTTACTCCAGCTTCTACTCTCTGAAAAATATTTTGTATTTTTCTAGTTCATAAAGGATTACAAGCTGGTTTCACTCCATTGAGGGGAACCAGTGTCATAATATTAAGGTGCTTTCCAGTATTTTTTAATTATTATTTTGAAATACACTATAGAACTGAATATGCTAAGTCTCTCATTGCACTGTAAATTCTTGGTAATATTTTTATATGCCCATGTTTATTTGTTAGTATCTTTTAAAAAAGTGGACAGCAAGGCTCATTACAGTATTCTAATGTCAGTGTTCTGAGAGAACAAAACTGAGAGAACATTTCACCACAAAGTTGTACTGGTTCTGATGTTCATTTAGATACTCATTAAGATTCCCAAATCTTGTTCGGAAACCACCGCTTTCCAATACACACTGTCCTGTTCCAAAATACACCTTGCTTTTAGACTTTTATTTTAAATCTTGTGCACATTAGTACTTTTATATTGTGTGAGATGCTTAACTAAATATCTCCAGTTTGGATCTAAAGGAGGGATTTTTTTTTCCTGGGTAATTTAGTGCCTTTACTTCGCTGTTTAACAACAATCTGACTATCAGCTTTTAATTAGGTAATAAAAGGCTTTTGTTGTCACCGTGTCAGACTGTCAGTGGATGAAATACGGCAACTCTAAGGTTAAAAAAAAAGGACTTAAAAAGAAGAAGATCTAGACCTTATGCTACTTATTTTGACTATTGCTGTTCATCAACAGCATGCACAGTTAAGACCAACACTTGATTTTTTTAACATAATTTAAATTTTTTAATTTAATTTCCTTATTTCCCAGGTACTCTCAGAAGTTGCTGAACAACTAAATATGAATCCAATCCTGAGATGATGTTGTGTGTTCTCAGCTAGTATCAGGATCTAGCTAACTAAAGAACCAGTGTTTTCCTAGTTATGTCTTTAAAGTACATTTATCGTGCCATCTATACTCTGGCAGAAAAACAGTTCCTAATCTGTTTTAAAACAAATAGATTGTGTACAGCTGTCCCTATATCCAAGGCAAAATGATGATTTAATGTTGATTAAGAGAGAAGGCCTTTGAAGTGAGAGAGGCAGGAGCCCGTAGTATGTCTTTAGTGATCATTATCAGTCTTTCCCTGAAGGGTGACTTGGTGCCAAAAGCGCTTTCCCCAAACTGGCTGAGGTGGATTCAGGAGCAAATGCTTTGTAAATTTAAAAAGACCTTCTCATTCGCAGGCCTCTGATGTCTTATTCCTTTAGCTGCATTAATGTCTGAGAATAAGCAGATGCAGCCTTTTTCACTGCTTAACTACAAAAAGGGGCAAGGTCCACTGCTACACGGCACTGTGGGCATTATTTATTCATCACAAGTAGAGCAACTGAGCATGTATCCTGCAGTAAAACAAAAAAAAAGTTGCTGGGTTTTTTTCTTTTTTCTTTTTTTATTTTTTCTTTCTTTCTTTTTTCTTTTTTTTTTTTTAATTTTTATTTTTTATTCTTTTCATTCATATGAATTTAGCAAAAGAAAAAGGAGTCAGATATAACTTTTTAACTTTTCACTTTTGTGAATCATTATAGAAGGGTATAGAAAAATCAGACAGGTTTTGTCCCTTGATTGTTTGTCTCAGAGTTACGTGCCAACCCCCAGTCACAACTGTGTGTGTAGACGTGGAGCTACACATAAACATTGCATACAATAAGGACATAGGCACACATGTTTGCATTGCTGTCTGAAATGAAATGAGTGGAAAGCCTTCTGTATTTCCATCTGTCTATCCATCTGTCCAGTATTTGGTTAAAAAAATTCCCAGTACCTTTGACAGATAAGAGTAATTCTGTGTTGTTTCACACTAACAGTTGTAAAGAATGTAATTCTCATGGAGCTGAAGGGTTGGTGGCAATGGAGGGAGAGTGCTGAGGAAATTGTGTTCCTTTGGTAGACAACTACAGTTTTCATTCATTTAGGAAAATGCCTTTTTTACTTTACAAAAACCCAAACAAGCTCTAGGTAGTTTTCCTGGTAGACCTCTTTTCATCTCAAGTATGCAGTTTTACAATCTCAAAAATACATTATTACCTGCTTATTTTTCAGTGTTCTCTAAATAGTCACCATATATGCTCTCCCTGAACAGTGCTTACCATCAAAGACTTCACAGCTACTGTTAATAGCACCCCCATTACCAACATACTTTCTCAAATACCAGAGTATTAGGCAAATGCAAAAATACAACCATTTTAAGCATACAGTGTTCTTATGTAAGTATAACCAAGACACTTTTATTTCCACTGCTGAGAAAGGACACTTTGCTATTGACTTCAGGGGGAGGGTGGGGAAGGAAACTGGTCCTTTGATGGAGAAGGGTTTTGTATAATTGTCTCTAATTTAAAAATTATGTAAATGCTGTCCTGTGAGAGCTGCCAGATTGACAATTCTGGGAATTTAAGTAAAGAGCAATAGTGTGGGTTTCTCAACATTGCTCTATTATTGTGTTGCAAATCATGCCAGGAGGGAGATATGTCTTAAATATACATAACCAAGTGCAGAAGAACACTTCTAGCCCCAGACTGTAAAATTTTAATTCTTCCCCAACCTCCTCCCTCCCAAATAACCAAAACCAGACAAATTTTTGGATGAAAATACTTTGTTTAGGGGCATTTTCATGAAAAGTTGAAATCATAAACCATTTTCCAACAGAAAAGGAGTTTTTACATAAAATTTTCAGCTAACCATATTAACTTCAAGCCCTTTCTTTAATAGACATCAACATTAATCTTGCTCTATCTTTTTACTTTATAATTTGGTTGATTTTCATATTTCTTTCCCACTCTGTAACAAAAGCATCAAAACATGAAAGCATTTGCATATTAATATGATTTTCACGTAACTTTTCAAAGCAGTCATTTTGTTAAGACCTGACTATTTTGCAGGTAGGTAAAGTGAGGCATGGATAACGCCATGTAGCATCAGAACATAGTTTGTGGCAATCTCCTGTGAAACCCACAACTGTGAAAATGAGAGCTAAATATTTTAGTGGGAGCAGAATTACAATGATAGATCAGATCATTCTCTGAGCTTATTTAATCCTTGACCTTGCTAAAACGGATGAAGGTAGCAATTAATCCTAATTATAGAGTTCGATTTTGTGTGATATACAATATAAAATTTATTTAATGAGGCTTGTCTGATAAATTATGCCTGGTTTTAGTTGATGACTGATTAGTTAGTATCTCCAAGAGGGTGCTATTATTAGATTTGATAAAGCAAATGATATGTTTTAAATATTTATCCTTCTGGTTATGAAATGACAACCTGTAAACAAGTCATTCAGAAAGTTTTTTTCCTGAATTTTTGCTCACCAAAATATCAGGATTTTTTTAACAATCCAGTGAAAACGTTGGGTTTGACATTTTTAATCACTTGCCTGTTTCTGTTTTGTTCCAGAGAGCAATAAAAATGAATGACATGACATTGGGTTTTGTGTCTTTTAAAAAAAATTATGACGGTCTGCAAAACATCCACAATTTCATGAAAATAATTTCAAAACATGCAAGAACACCAGAACAACTTGGTTTTTATATTTCATAGCTTGCTAGTAATTAAAGAAATTTTGAAAAGTTACAAAGTTGCAGTTTCAGCATCAAGGATAAGAAAGCTTCTTACAAAGGTCTAAGTTATAACTGTTGAAACATAGCAGCAAGACCTAAAGCAAATATGTTTCAAGACATAAAAATGGGAAAACTGCAAACCCTATGCAGTTTTGCCAAATGATCCTGAAAAATCTGCATTTGCTGTTTATTGTCCTCATCAGTTCTCCAGAAGTGTGGGCCTACTTACCATAGCAGTACAACAAATTAGTAGATGTTTAGTGGACTGGATATTTAGTGTCCAGACGTATTTTTTAAAACCTATGTTGAGACTCTCTGTATAAGAGAATGTAAAATCAATTTATTTTAGGCTATTATTTTGTATTCTTGTCTGGGGCTGAGGACCTTCACATGCTCAGATTTCATATTTCTCGGCTTACTAAAAAATATCCTTTTGCCCAGTGTTACACTTGTTTAGTATTTTAATTTTCAAAGTAAGTTTTGAGCTAAAAATTAGCCCCATATTAACACTACATCATATACAAATTAAAAGTACCTATTTATAGAGTATTTCCTCACAACAGTAAGAATCATATAAACACACACAGTTCACCTTATTTAAATGCAGCTGAAAGAAGACAGTCGGTTCATGCCTGAATTAAGAAAGAACTGGCAACTTTGGTCTCTAAGGAAAATATACAAACAGACCACTGTAAATGGTATGGACAGCATCTCTGTGCTTTAAGCCTTCTGTCACCATAATGCCCACTCTAAACATTAACCTCAGTTGATCCTAATTTTGAAAAGTAAAAAATATGTTACTGTTTTTCCATCCACAACCAAAAAAAACTACTGATGCTCTGAGATAACGTGGTTTCAAGACCTCAATTTTTAAACGGATAAGGCTAATTAGACCAATTTATGGAAAAAAATACATGATCCTTTCTTTAATAAACCCTTGGTCAATGTAATAAAGCTGACAACAGGGTCCCTCATAACTAGAGTTAACAAATTCTGAATTAATTAAGAGTTAGCAGTGTGTAGAAAACTTTGACTTTTACCAGAGACTTCAGTTTCTTCCAGAGAAGAATGACACTGTGGATAATGGGTATGCATTTAAATAGCAAAAATAGACATTACTATGAATCCTAAATAATTGGAATCAATGTAGAAGCACCAGAAAACCCCAAAGCTGACATGACTGCACTGTACTTGCAGAACCATTGCTGTTCAGAGTGTCCTGAGGATACACCTTATTCAAAGAATTTTAATGATGATATTACTCTTAAGTAGAAAACTGCCTAAAAGGTCTCGAGATATTATACCATTTACATATTTTGTTACACTATGATATTTAGAATATAGATATTTGGAAACAAAATTTGAAGCATATTGGTTACGAATCAGTTAAAGAAAATGAGCCAAAAATAACATCTGCACCAGCAAATCTGCACTGTTTAGCATAAGGTTTTAATTTAAAAATATTTACTCCTAAATTTTGAGAGCTGTGAGAGGTTTTAGATGTGTGCTTCTCATTAAAAAGATGCTGGCAGATAATATAGGCCAAATATTGGCTCTGGAGAAAGCAAGGTTTAGAAAAGACCCAATATATAGGTCACATTGAACCTCTGATTTTTTTTTAAGGAGAAGTCTTCTCTGAGTCATAACAGAATTCACTGCAACAATTTTGTTACTTATTGAAACTCTCACTTGATTTTTTGTCAGATAAATGTTTAATTATTGTATTAATGGGTACCTAGACATTATATAGTAATTAACTAATGATAGACCAGTTTAATTCGTTTGATGAGATTTAACAAAAGTCAGTCATTAAAATTGAAAATACATCCTTTAAATGCAGCTTTAAGTTTTTGAGGCTTTAGTTACTAACAGTGATAAATAAAAATTATTCTTAATTTGCTTGACTTTGACTGCTCTTTCTAGAGAGGCACTTCTTTCTAGAGGTCCTAAATGTTACAATCAACACAGGTCATTCTGAAGTGAAGGGGAATGTAGAATTAAGACTGAAGTGTCCACACCACTGGTATGGAAGGACCTGGTATATGAGTGTGGAACTGCACAGCTCTGTGGCTCTGTTAGCCCAAACCCACAAAGAGGAGGCCTGCTGCAGGTTAGCAGAATCAGCTTGGAAAGAGTTGTCTGTCCTGTTGATGTCTCAACAACAATTCATCTTCATACCATCTGTTGTTTCTCTTCCTATACTGGAGAATTTGGGCCCTTCAGTTTCATGTGTATTTTCTCACAGTAGCCTCAGTCTCCTCATGAAGGTATTGAAAGGCACTAAGGACACTCACGTCTTCTGAAGGATTCAGCAAAATAGTCAAGCCTGAAACACCTCTTAGATTTTCCCCTTAATTTAAATGGCTACAATAAAGCCACATTCAATTTAAAGATTCCTTTAAAATACCTAACATTTGCATGCTGGGTTGTACCCTGCCTGAATCACTATCCTTAGCTTTCAAATGACTTTTAAATTAAAAAAATAAAATACAAGAAAAGTAAAAACAAATTGACAATGCTATAAAAACATTTTTATGGGACTGGGTAAATGTAAATATGCAATCAAACATTCCCAATTCAAACATTCCATTTCTTTTTGCTTTATTTAATTTTTATATAAACTTTTTGGATAAAAATTAATTTTCAATTGTCCAGTGATAGAAGCTGTCTGGGAAGAGAAATGTCCACATCTGCTTCAATGGCAGACATATAAAACCTGTGTGACAAACATGGTCATTAAACAATCTGATTTTCTCATTGGGAGGGTTTAATGCTGTTTGGTGTAGTATTAAAATGTAGAATTTGATAGTGCATCTTAAAATTTTAATGACGTGTTCATGAATATAAAACATGCTTCCACCAGTGACTTTATGACTTCTCCTCCACATAATTAGTGGTATCTTTTTTATGAGCTTACTGTTGTTGCCTTGATCCCATGAAAATGTGAAACCACTGTAATAATTTGCACCATTCCAGAGCTTTAAAGATACAAGCTGGGATTTTTACCCCTTTTCTCCTTCCATGTTCCCTTGCTCCTAACACCAAAACATGTTTAAATGCCCTTCACAAAAACTGGGCAAGGAAAAAAATTAAGGACAATATTTAATTCTAGACATTTGTCATAAATCTGTGTCTGTTGCCTCAGCTTAAATCTGTGTTGTTAGTTCCTGTTAGAGGATGAGACAACCTTCCTACCCCAAAGCTGATAAAGTTAAGTGAATTTATTCATTGAGGCAGTTTGGTAAAAAACTTATATGAATCTGCATTTCTAATATGCAAAATAACAAAAAATAATTTCCAGGTTATGATGGTTCTATGATGGCAGTTGGTTAAGTTCTGAACTATCATTTATTGCACAGTCTACCCTCATTCTTCACCCTCCAGACCTCAGAAAGCACCGGACCCACACAAATAAAATTCCATTTGATTCATCAGAGGAAACACAGCATTTTGCATATAAACCTAGACCGAGTATTAGGCAAGAAGGGCAGCAGTTTCTTCTTCAGTTTCACATCTGTAAATAAAGGCTGGTGCCAGTTGAAACAATAGTAGGTTCTTGTGGCTTTAACAGAGATGACTAATTATTTTCCTCCAATTTTCCTCTGCTCAAAGACGTTATCTAGGGTGTGGCCAATATCTGCACACACGTTCCAAATGAACACAGATTGTCCTGGAGGTTACCCAGAAGAAGTAAAGATGTCACTACCTGTGCTTTGTGCAAGGACCATGCACAGCCTGATTCTGAGTTACTTCCCTTCAGCATTTAAGCGAAAGAAAAAAAAAAGAATTTACTCCTGTGAAGCAAAGACAGAGAGTTTCAGTTTTCAGCCTAAAAGATGGAATTTCTAGGAAATCATGTAAATACCATTCACATAGGAAAAAAAAAAAAACCCAACCAAACAAACAAAAGCCCCAAAAAAACCCCCAACCAAAAAATCCCCAAAACAAAACAAACCAAAACAAAAAAATCCCCAAAACCAAACCAACCAATCAATAAAAAACCCAACCATTTGAAACAAATTGAATTTTGTTGCTCACGTAGGGAGAAGACACATAGGAGTTATTATCTTTTCTAAGAGTTCTAAATGGAGACACATCATTGTCATAGGTGCTGTCATAGGAGCAGGACTTCCTGCAACACTTCCTATTATTCCCTGCCTTTGATTGAGATACAGTACATCTGGTGTCTGAAAAGAAATGTCATGCAGTAAGAAATCATGGTCATGAAAAGGATTTAGGAATTAGGGTCTGGGTTACTACATTAATTTGGAATTTTTAATTTAAAAACAAACAAACAAATCCACAAAATGTGATATTCCAAACATCAATATGACATGGGATAAAAATAAATATCAGTGTGTCAGAATACCTCAAGAGACCAAAGCTTCACTTTTCACTCAGTTCTAATGAAAACAAGGATTCAGGTCCTGCTTATCTCAGTTCTTTCCATTTGATAAACATCAAGCAGTTCTAGCTGAAAGATCCTTGCTTCTCACTGCCTTTCAAAGAATCTGCCATAGGTCTTATCTCACACTGCTTTTGCTCCCTGCAGCACAGTTGGTAGATGGAACTCTGATTTAAATCATCCCCTTCCTTTTGGGGCTAACCAGTTAAAGAGTTAAATTAATCTCAGTTTTTGGCTCTCAAAAACAGTTCCAGTTTTGCAGTCCCTATTTGAATTTTACTAGATTTTCTTCTGAAGAACATTTCTTTGTTGCTTATTTCAGTGGGAGGTTATCTCTTTCCTTTGAAGGTTATATTGTGATTGGCAGAGGGTCAGGAAACTTCAGTCACATTGGCCTATTACGGAAATACTTTGAAAAGTAAACGTGAAAGACAAATGCTAAGTAAAGAGACTCCTTAATCAGCAACAGTTCCATAAGACTCAGATCCAGTGAGGTATCCATGAATGCTTTGTTTACACAGTTTATTAATATAGACATTTGGGAGCAATGGGAGATCTTCTGTTGACTTTGATAGTCAAGCTTAAGATGTATTATAGAATGTGAGGTTCACACTCTGTTGGCAGGATGTTCACAAAACAAGAGCCTAAAAACCAAATAGACTACACAGCCACTGTCAAGATTGCACGTAAGTTAGCAGACTTTTGTTATTTGACAATACGTGTAGATTCTCCTAAGCTTTGTCTCACATCCACCCATCTTGCTAAAAGTAATTCTGTATTACTAAATGCCAACACCAACAAGATTAGCTGTGCTGTTTGAAGCATCTTCTCCCAACACAGAAGAGATAGGATTTCTAATATTCTAAAAAATTTGAAACCACTACAATTTCTATTTTTCTAATTATACACTTCATTTTTTTTTATAAGCATATTGAAAAGAAGTCCAAGACAGGAACTTAAAGATGACTTCCTAAGCATTATGTGTTATATAACCCAAAGATTATATTCTTCTGCTTCAAAGTAGATGAGGAATGGGCCTTGCACTTTTGATCTATATCTCCAAATGCACTTATAAAAGGACAATTATATTAGAAGTGTTGTGAATTATAGCAAAGCTGGCTAGGAGCCTCTTCTTTCTGGATAAATCCACTTTACTCTCACTTGTAGCAGAGGGAGCTGTATGCAGCAAGCAGAAGAGCACATATCCCTTGGATTAAAGCATGAGCTGTCCTCATTTGATGTAGTTGACCTTAATAGCCACACTTGCAGGAAACCCAATTAGCAGCTGGTTATAACATACTGCACCATATGTGCTGGATGTCTAAGGCACAAGTAGAAGCTTCAGGATGGAGGGTCAGTCTTAACTGTCACTTTTATAGAAACAAACTTCCTCTATGCATTCTGAAAGAAACAGGGTAACAAAGTAGAATAGTGTAGCCTTTATGAGAAATGACCATTTAAGCATGTATTTTATTTTCATTATGTCAGAACATTATGTATTATTTCATACACTTTAATATTCTGCATTGTATCCCCACTGTTCCCTACTTCTGTAGGGCACAGACAATTCAGCTGTGCCAACCAAGAAATCTGGTGTTTGGGTGTTTTGAGATATGTATGAATCTGGGTCAGGAAGTCGAACCTCCAGAAATCTTACATTTGTTCTCAAATTATGTTTAATTCCACTGGAAAAAAAAAAAAAAAAAAAAAAAAAAAAAAAAAAAAAAAAAGGAAAAATAGAAAAAAGATACTCCTGTTTTTTCCTCATCTCAACTATTTACTATTTCAAAATCAGCTCCAATTTATTGCCTGCTCAGCTGTGCCAATACAACTGTTTATATGGCTATGCTCTGCGTCAGATCAGTGCAGTGGCATAATACATTACAAAAGACCTCAAAAAAAAAAAAGAAAAGCAGCAGTAATTTTCCCTTTCACTGGCTGTCACTTTTTTTTTGTATTTGTTAAATGAACAATAGTTTTGGATAATTATTCCTTCAGAATTATTTCCATTTCTTGTAGCTAGATTTCCATTTCATGCTTTTAATTATTACTATGTCTTACTTTTCTCACTGCACTCCACACTTTGGGGATTCTAACTAGAGGGATAACCCACTGGTGAAATTTCAGCACTATCTACCTGCAAGGTCACACAGGTTTCTTTGCTTTAGATGTATCATTAAGCACAGAAAACTGGGGGAGACACCAAGAACATTCAGACAGCTGAGGTCTCTTGCCCTGGGCATGTTAAAGAGGGAGATTCCTGCAGTCTATTCCAGCCTCTGACACCTCCAAGTACTCAGCAACAGGCTTAGGTTTAATCCAAAATTTAATAGAGAAGCATCCTATTTCACAGGACAGACTTTCAGCTTTTCCAGAAGTGACAAAAGGAATTTCTTTATGCCAAGCAAGCTTTTGTTTGCTAAAAAAAAAAAAAAAAGGTCCCTAAGGTCCCTTTACCCTTTCCTCCTACTGTGTCAGCAGGTCATTAATGTTCATAAATGCACCAAATCTAGCTGTAGGGGATGGCATGAGTGCATATAGCTCCATGCCCACACAGCTCTTAGTTTAGATGATGTCTGCCCTATATTCATGCATGGAGGACAAAGGCATGAAATTAAACTTCTCATCAAAAATTAATCTCCTAAATTGGTTACACTGGTAAACTGGGCTTTTCAGCACTTATTTGGGCCTTTCAGAGGTCAAGACATTTCTGGGCAGGTAAATCAAAGATTCTGGATGTGCCTGGAGGCTAAGGCAAAGCAGGGCTGTGGCTCCCTGGAGCACTGGTGCCCAATACCCAAAAAGAGCAGCCCTTGAAAGCCTGAGTGGAGCCTGGCCAGCTGAACACTTGTCCTGTATCTGGAGGCAAGGCACATAAGAAGAAGACAAATAAAACTGCCAGCAGAAATCTGTGCTCAGTCACCTTAGAGAATGCAACTGTCTTCTTGAGAAACTTTTACTGAGCAAAAAATAACACAACCTAGAAAGTCAGTCCTGTAGAAAATTAAAGGAATAAAAAGGACATATATTCCACTGCCTTCTATACTTTTGTTCTGGTTATTCTGGATCTTGCATAGGACTCATGTAACAGGAAGAGAACAGCAGGATTTTAGTTGTAATGTCTGAGAAAAACAGAGTGGACATGTATGCTCTTCTTTGGTGTGATGCTTTATGAACAGTTACAGATAATGGGACCTTGATGCAGATTGCTAAATGCAACACGGAGCCTGGACTCACTGTAATTTTGTTTCCCGTGTGATACTGCTTTTTTCATCATTACTGATAGTTCCCATGAAGCAAGAAATATGTGGACAAATAGTTGAAGGTAATTTGGCTCAAGATTAATCAAAAGATGTTTGCAGTAATTTATCACAGTATCGCTCAAAGCAGCTATCTACACAAAGCCCTTTCAGATTCTGTCTGCTAACAAGAGGCTTGAACACCATCAAGTCATTTGAACTCTGAGAAACTCAGATATAGAAAACTGTGGAGAATGCTACGTGCACTTTAAAGAGAAACTGAGGCCTGGGGAAAGACTCCCTCTCTTTACACTGCTTGCATGTTTTGTTAAAAATTGCTAATAAAGAAGGCATTAACAGAATTTATGGTCCTCATCAGAATCTGAGAATCCTTTGCAAACTTAAAAACACTAAAAAAAACTGTGTAAAAAAACTACATTGGCATCCCACCTCAGAGATCAAGACAGGATTGAAATCAATATTTTCTAGTTCATCATGCCTTCCATGGGAAAATTTGGCTCCACAGCTCCAAGTTGTGGGCAGGATTCTGCCTTCTGGTAGACATCTATGGAGTATTGCATTTTCCTGTTTCTCAAATAGCCTCAAATTATTTCAATTTGCTCATTTTTATGTTCTTCCCCTTTTAAGCAATTAACAATCAAGCAAGTATTCATGGAACAAGATTTTTGAAACAAATGGTTTCAAAGCAAGTCCCCAAAGCAAGTTGAAGTGGGAAAAAGAAGGTCACTGGTAACCTAGTAACATTATATTCAAGTCAGCTTTGGTTTAAAATGAATTTTAATTGTAGTTGCAGCCCAAATTCCAACGTACTTGCAAGGTGGCCAAACATGCCTTTGCAGACCTAAATTCCAAGACATAAATAAAAAAAACAGAGATATCATTTAAAAACTATTTAAAGACACTGAGAGGCAATAGTTCCAAAACATATGTTAAAAATTGCATTTCATAACACACAACAACAAACAATTTCTATTAATACCATAACTTATGGATATAAGCATTCAGAATAATCTGGCTCAAAGGCATATTTATCTTCTTATCCCAAAGATCTTTCAGTGCCAGTCAGATCTTCCCCATAAGCAAGTAGCCTGCATTTGTCAGAGGTATCCTTTGAAATTTTCACAATAATCTGAGTTCACCCCATGACTGTAAGAAAATATAGTCCCTGGCTTGACTCACGTTTTCCAGATGTCTAATGACACACTGCTCTATCTTTGTCCTGTCACTTAACCTCTGCCTGAAAAACTAGGAAAACAACCTAACATATAGGGAAATCCAACATTCTTTTTTTTTTTTTTGTATTCTGTTTTGTTGTTTGTTCAAACATATACATTATATAATATATATATACATATACATTATGTAATTATATCTATATACATACATAAAATACGTATATAGACACTGTACTTACATATATACAGACATACACACTCAAATATACTTTAAGGGGAGTACCTGTTTAGGTAAAGCAGACTGTACTTCTTTGCTTTATTCTTGTTTTTCTCACATCACTGAAATAAGCAATTTAAATAGTTGTCACTAGCATTTTAAAAAAAAATCTGCATATTATTATAAGGCATGGCCCCAGCACTTACTGATCAATATAAAACATTGAAGTCTTCCATATTTCACAATATGGCTGAAAAATAGGTGGTGAAATTAATTAATTTGTCTCTCAGGTTTCTAAGTGACTGATGTTCAGAGGAGAAATGGTAATAGGACTGGGCTTTGTGTATTCTTCACAAAATTTCCTATTTTTCTTTTCATGAAAATAGGTTAAAGTGGACGAGTCTGTCCTGATTTGTACAACAAGAAATAGTAAGCTGATTTAAAGAAACAAGTGTACTTAACTCAGCTGACTGAACAATACGAGACAAATTCTCCATCAGTTATACACATGCAACTTTTATCAATTTCTGAGGAAGCATATGGTTCTAAGCACAACTCTCACATTTTAATTGCTGCCAAACACACATATGCACACAGACACACGTACATACACACACACAGCCCTGATCCTTCCTTTAGTTCAAAGCTAGGAATGAGATAGTTTTGCAATTTGAAGCATTTTCCTGCTCTGACTCAGAGCAAAATATTGAAATCTTACAAATTTTCATCATTGTGCATTCCAAACAAAAGCTTGGCTTGAGTTAATTAAAAGATTTTTGAAAGATTTTTAGTCTTTACTAGATATTGCTATTTGTTCTACAGTGAGGAAAAAATAAAAAAACACAAAAAACCCCAAACCAAAACCCCAAACAACTAAGACTTACTGTCTATTTTGATTTTCCTCCTCCTTTTTTTTTCGTCTGTGTAAAGGCCATAAATCGAAGCTCATAATTTCTGTGGGTTTTTTTATTTAGATGATTTAGCAATTCCTTCTAAAGAAGTTTGATTACAAAATCTCCTGGTCTCAGCTGTTACTCCTACATTGGATCTAGCTTAACACTCAGACCTGCTTAGAGCACAAGCTCAGAAGCGCTGGGAGGGCCGCGCCGTGGCGGGACGCGGTGGCTGGAGCAGGGGCAGCTGCAGGCTGCAGGCTGCGTTCTCCTTATGCTGCTGCCGAACGGATGCGTAATCCTTAGCAGATTGCCCTGTTATAATGCCCAGAGGTCAGGTCTGGATGCTAAGAGTGTTTTGCTGACAAAAGGGCTCCTATTGTGTGTATAACCTGCTCTGGAAAAGGTATTCCTTTGCCAGTGTAATTTATTCCAGTCCTTCACAGTGCATGAGTGTGGTTCCTGTGAACCACACCTCTTTCTCTCCTCAGGAAAAAACTACCCCGACAGAAATTTGTACTTTACATATAATTGAAGTTTCGTCTGTTCAAGCACGACAGGAACAAGAACTTGGAAACCCATTTGTGCATTGTGTTATCTGTGCTGCTGTGTAATTATTATCACATTTCTCAGCAGCACTAGAATACAAGTGCCTGATTTTCCAAAGTGAGGAGCATAGTTGCTTGCTGTTGGCTATGATCTGAGGAGTGACTGAGCAGTGCTTTGGGAAGCCAGGCTGCTCAAACATGCTACTGTAAGAGACAGTGGTATATAGCAGCTTTGTTACCTTCAGTCTGCATGGACACCTCTAATAAAATCCTGGCAGACTGTAAAAAGAGATTGTGGAGATGGTTTTCCTGCTTTTTCATTGTGTTAGTGAGACTTCAGATCAGTTAAGCTTACTTTATGTTGCTTTAGTGTTTCTTATTCTTTTGAGGAATTATAGGCTTGAGCAACAGAATCTGGGCTCTTCCACACCTCTTAAAATACAGCATTTAGAGAATTTTCCAGTAAAGGAATGAATGTTGTCAACTGGTTAGCACAAGCCATTGGAAAAATCCCTGAACTCTGTACAGGCAGAATAATTACTCAAAAATGCATTCGGGAATCCTATGGAAAATATAGTCCAGTGACCTGGCATGGTTACAGCACAATTTAGCAAGTATGTTAGAACAAATTACTCATTTTAACCATGGGCCATTCTGTTTCACGCTTTTAATGAAGGCCTGTGCCACACACTAGAATACTTCTCACCTCATTACTACTCATAAAAAGCAATGATCCATTCAAAGGCTCCTCATATCTCCCATATGAGATGTAAAAGAGCCTACTCTTTCTCAATCTGGCACAAAAGAGAAAAACAGCTTCTTTCTTCAGCCTTTGATGTTGATCATTAGGATGTTTACTAGATAAAAGAACTGAAAAATTTATCTGCCTAACTTCACTGCTGTCCCGTGTTAGTGTTCTGTCTCCCAGTCCCTGGATCCCTATTTATAAATGTAAATCTCTTGCTGCTGTTTAGGGAAGGAAAAGGATTTCAAGATTCTCATGAGCAATTATTTTACTCTTTCTTTCTCTGTATATGTATATATTTACATATAAAAAGCATATAAGAAAGAGGAAAATGGATGAAGAGTAAGAGAAGCTAAGTAAAACAGAAAATGAACTGAATAAAAATTAATGAATCACGTTGCCTGATAAGCAAGTTAAAAAAATAATCAGGACTGAATTTAAGCTTGTTATTACACCAACATGCACACTCCGTGTGGTTGTGTGTATTTAAAAAAGGAAGGTCAAAGCTGCAAACAACATTTTCTCAAGAAGGAACATTCTTATTTGTTAGTAAGCTCATATCTATTACCTTAGTTTTGAGTTTGCTTGAAATAGTCCAACAAAAGTCTTTTAAATCTGACAGCAATATTTCAATATATATCTTAGTAAACCACTTTCCACCAGGTTCTGCATTGCTTACTCCAGCACCATGACTGCAAGTGACTATCTCACAGGCATTTCAGCCAGTAACACAGGCAGCCTAAGGGATTCTCTGGCAACTGCTGGGGCTTAAACCACCAAGAATTAGCAGGCAAGGAGTAGAGAAGAGTTGAGACATACGAGCAGGATACTCAGGTACACTGCTCTGGTTCTGCCAGTGGAAGTGACCCAACGGCAGTTCTGTCACCACAATTGTTTGTTTAATTACTCTCTAGTTCAGTCAAAGGGAGCTGGGTTACTTTACAAGTTGTTAATTAGCAAGACTGTTCTTATCTGAGTTATGGCTACTGAATCAAATCAGAACTACAAGCTTTAAGAGTTCATAAAACAAATGTGAAAAATTGAAATACCTATGGGTTTGACAAGGTGGAACATGTCTTTAGCTGTATGGTGTAACCATAGCCAGGTGTGTTGTGCATCTTATTGAGACTGGTAGAAGTGACAGAGTTCATCTCCACCGGCCAGGGAGGATCTAGAAACACAGAAGAGTAAGACATGCGATTCTCTTTGAGGCAAGCAGTTTGTTTAACCTAGAATCCTGCTCCAGCCAACAGTGTGTGATGCTTCAAAGAAACATGTAAGCTATGCAATTATCACCAAAAGTAATACCCTGAGTAGTAACCTGCCTGTAGGAAAGGTATCCCTCCTAATCTCAAGCAGTTAGTTATGCCAGGAAGCCTGATTATTTTAAATCCCCTGTATCTCAACCTAGGTAAGTATGGATATTTTATTATCTGCATAACTGCCTAATCATAGTTAAGTTTTGGAAAGCCTATCTTCAAAGTGTTGTAGCAGCATTAACTGATCATCCCTTAAAGGGGGGGGGGGAAGGTAAGTGTGGTGGTTCTGTTTCTCCCTTTTCTTAAATACACAAAATGTGAAGTATGGAGTGCCTTAATTTTGTGCTCAAAGCCAAACAATGACTAAATGTAAAAGCTGGAATTAAAATACTAGAGTTCATGATTCATAGCCCTCCATGCATGCAATAGGCCATAAAGTTTCCATGCATATTGTTCACGTTTAAGTAGGAAATGTGAGAACAATATTTTCCCAATTATTTTGTTTATCAGCTTTGAAGTAATTTATTAAAAATATCATCTGGTAATGTCCAGACTACGGAATCTTGGTATCTTTTTCTAGAAGTAGCCCAGACAGACTGCACTAAATCTCTGAGGACTCTTCACAGTTTTGGTGCAGGCAGCATTAAAAAATCTCCAGCTAATCATTGCAAGATGAGTGAATAGGTACTGCTTTTTGTTTCATTTCTGCTCAGTGACTGTCAGAGAAGGGTCTCAGGAACCTCAGAAACTCTGTAAACTGCAATAATACAAAAATCAGCATGGAAAAGAAAAAACATCCACATCAAGTTTTTAACAGATATACTTAACTCTTACTTCTTCAACATTCTGACAAAAGAGTATTCAATCACCTCTTGTAAAATCATAAGTGATGATATCAAACATTGAGAAACACTTAAGCCATCCTGCTTCTAAATTACATCGGTGTTGTCCAGATATTTATTAAGAATAACGAACTTGGCTTCAAATATTTTGAACACTGTTTTGCTGCATTAAAAAAGTGGCAATACACTAGGAAGATCAGAAAAAAAAAATTACTTTTTCCAGTGGATGACCTCTGGATTAAAAATTGCAGGACTCTGTTTTATTTGGAAGCTTAAAATCAATCCACAAATACCTGGTTAGACATTGGTACATCTCAGAGAATCCTACTTGTGGGTAATAGAGGGGCTGAGGAAGACTGTACTGGCAGCAGACATGTTGACAGTGTTATTCAAACTTCTCAATATTCTCCTGCATGCATAAATTTGACTCTTGTTTATAAATACCATTCAGATATAATTCACAACTCCTGTTAACTTAACCTGTTGACTGTAAAATCTGTCCAAAAACATCAGAGAACAATTTGATCTGCCATAAATACTTCTTGATACCAGACACAGTCATGGCATTTACATCTGTATTCACAAATCTATATTTATTTCATAATCTTCTGGTAAGAGTTACAAAGACACAAACAGCATAAGCTTGAACCTTTTTCAATCACAATTGTCATTCACTGATAAAAGAAAGAAAATTCCTCAAAGCCAGTATAGCTTTTGGCCAATGCTTCTCACTTCTTCTGCTATCAGATTGCAATAAATTGTTAGAAAAAGGTTTAAGGAAAAAAAAAATAATCAAAAGTTCCTTTTGAACTTTATCATAGCTCAGTTGTATAGGATCCTGAGAACAAGATTTTTTCATACTTGTTTCAAAAACAGTACATTTAGGTCTCAGCCTATCTTTTTTACAGCTGACGTGTATATTATTTTGTAACAAAGAAACCTGTCAGCTGCATTGGACTGTTTATTACTTTGACAACTTGATTTTGACTTTTTCTGCATGATTTGCTAAGATTAGCTTTTTTTTACAGGGTTTTATGTTCTGAGATGAGGTGAAAGTAAGAACAGCAAATATATCTTTTTCCCTGACATCTCCAATAATTTTACCTGGTCAAACGTTTGGATACATAGAGCTGCAGTAAAAACACATGATTAGTACACTCCCCTGTGGATTATGAACAGAAAGCATGTGTTGGGCTTACATACAGCTGTGATTTACTCACAGTCACATATAAAGGTATTTGCTCTGTCTCTCCAGTGTCTTTAGTACCCTTTTCTCATTAAAGAAGACAGATATCAACAGATAGTGAAATGAGTCTGGTCTGCAAAATACAGATTTGACTTTTGAAATAAACATACTGACCAAAGTACTCAAAGACAATTTTCAAAAATGTTCTTGGAAGAGGAAAATATTCTGTTTATTTGAGAACCTTGTTATACAAAATGTCACAGTGATGGATTTTGTAGGAGCAGATAAAATTACTAGCAGAAATATTTCTGTCATCTGTTTTCAGGATAATGGGTTTGGGGCTCACTGCATGGCATAAAAATGATAATTCACTGTATAAGCATGAGCACGAAGTTGATTTTAACAAAGGCTTGATAGTAACTTCGAATTTTATAAAAATCCACAGACTAATTCATGGTTAACTATTGAAATGACTACATAATACCTATTCACTTTGTCCCATCCTAGAGCAGTGTAAATGGCAGATTTTTAGAACGATTTTAAAGCATATGTACCAAAACTATTTTTTGTATGACATCCCTGTCTTTCATAAAGCTGCTCCCTCTTAGCACACGGGAAATAGAACAGCATCCTAATGTGAACAAATGCAGTTCTCCCTGAAATGCTCCTATAAAAAATTTTCATCATTTAGGCAGTTTTATTTTGTTCTTGAGCTTCCCAGCTTGGCATAGAGCTGAGAAGTTTTCAGGAAAAGCCTTAGTGTTGCAAGAGGGGATGTGAGTGTCTCAGTAGATGGCACCCTTCTCTCTGACTCGGAGGGGAACCTGCACTCAGCCCTGCTGCTGCTGCTGCTGCTGCTGCTGTGGCCCATCAGTTCCAGACATGAAAAAATAACTGGCAAACCACATAAGCAAGATTATTGTGGCTTTTCAGCAACAGGGTTGTTCTTGAGGCTGGCTTCAAAAGCATGTCCCACAGGTGATGTGCAAGCACTGTGAGAAATCTCAACAAGGTCTCCATCCCAACGATGGAGAGCAGTGAGACTACTCACAGTGCAGGAAGTTAATTACAGAAAGTTATCTAATTATGGCTATCAAGAATGCAGCACATAGCTTAGTTCAATATATATACTGCATGAAGGATTTAGGTCTTATGCAGTTTTGAGGGAGCTGGGGTTGTTTAATCTGAAGAATAGGAGGCTCAGGGGAGACCTCATCACTCTCTACAACTCCCTGAAAGGAGGTTGGAGCCGGGGGGGGGTCGGTCTCTTCTCCCAGGCAGCTACCAGTAAGACAAGAGGGCATGGACTTAAGCTCTGCCAGGGAAGGTTTAGGTTGGATATTAGGAGGAAATTCTTTACAGAGAGGGTGATCAGGCTTTGGAATGGGCTGCCCAGGGAGGTGGTGGATTCTCCACCCCTGGAGGTTTTTAAGAAGAGACTGATGTGGCACTCAGTGCCACGGTCTGGTAACCACAGTGGTAGTGGATCAAGGGTTGGACTTGGTGACCTCAGAGATCCTCTCCAACCTGGCTGTTCTGTTTTACTGCTTTACTCTTATAAAACTATGCAGTCCTGCAGGCTGAAGATGGGAGTATGTCAGCCTGCTTGCTTGGTCTGCTTTTCAAATAAAGCCTTCTGATAATCAGCAGCTTACTGAAGATTTCAATTTAGAACCTTTTTAAGTAAAAATATTTTTAGAAATAAAATAGAGGTGCAAGTTGTTATAATTTGTTTCTGCTGGTTTTATTTTGCTATATACATACCAATCACGGTTTGTTTTGTTTTTTTTAATCTGAGACTTTATATAGCTAATGCCTTCCTGATGAAGATGTATAAAATAATCAATAGTTTTTGCTCATCTGGTTTTAGTAATAAGTGCCATGACAGCTTATAAGCAAAGTGAGTGTATTTTCAAAATAAAAAGGGGCACCTTTGTGGCAGTATTTCCTACAGTCATGAAATACTCAAGTGCTCAGTATTCTGGCTTCTGTCTTTGATCTGCTCTGCTTGGGTCAGAAAAGCTTCACCTGGAGCAGATCAAAGAAATCCTGAGCAATGCCTCTTCCTCCTGAACTTCTCCCTCCTTCACTTCCTTCTGCTCTGAGCTGCTGGAAATCACAAAAAGAAGGAATCCCTCCCCCCAAGGCCATATCTCCTCCAATCTCAACTGAGTTAGGTGGGATCACTCACCTGCATCAAATGACCCACATGAAGTGATTGATGGGAAACAGGAACACAGCAAACACAAATCTGTGTAAAGATGCAGCTGGTAGGAGCACAGGGAAAGAAGAGATGGAGACAGGGGATAGCCACCATTAAAAATACAACCCTCCAGAAAAAAATAATTATGTGAATAAATATGATTTGATATAATTATATGATTATTATTATGAACTATAAGCATGAAAATATGAGACTTGAAATTTTAAGTTAAAAGAGATCAAATATCAGGGCATCTTAAAAACCCAGCACTATGTCAATGAAATACAATGTGATACCTACCGAGTTCTCTAAGGAAAAAGGAAGAAAACAAAAAAAGAAGAGTGTAATGAATAAAATACTATGAATTTTTCCAATTAAATAATAAAGCAGACTAAGTGACCATAAATATTTTTTAGTAGAAAGTTTTAGCAGAAGTCAAATTAAATGTACTTTGGAAACGAGAGGGGAATACAAAAATCTGCAATTAAAAGGAATTGTATTTTAATGATTGCTACAAGTAAAAAGGTTACAGGACACTCAATTTTCTAAATAATATCCTTTCTGAAAAATACAGTAAATAATATATTAAATATAAGTTTTTATACATAATATATATTTCTGTAATTATATATATAATTATTCTTAAAGGTAAGTATATATTAAATTATCATTAAAATAACCACACTGACATTTCAATATTTGCTGTTTTAACTGTTAAGTAAAGTAGAAGTTTGTTCAAATGGAAAAAACCCAATGCTTTAAGGGTGCTTCTGGTCATATAAAATCACATAAAATTTTGTAAAATTACTTTAAAATAGCTTTAAACTCAGTTATCTGACAGATTGACTGCTGGTGATAGATAGCAGATATGTCTTGCTTACATTTCCCCAGCTTCAAGGCAGCATCCCTGTGACATGGCAACACTGGGCAGATATAACTGTTGAGCCAGCAGTGAAGCAGTTAACCACAAGAGAGAATTGTCTGCAGGAATGGGACTTGTCAGAAGGTTTGTCACAGCTTTGGAGAAGAGAATGCAAAGAAATGGACACGGCTTTAGGTCAGCTAGTGGTGAAGGCAGGATTTCCTTATATTGAAAATTCATTGCATTTCTGGGTATCATTTGCAAAGCATCCACCAATAGTAGTGCCCAAAGGATTTATGAGCAGTGCTTCATATGTATAAATCATATAAAACACTGATTTAAATTTCTGTACTTCAGGATACATTAAATTTCAAGCTATACATACTTAATTTAGGTATTCTTCCAGTTTTCTATGCATTGAAGTCACCGGGGCAAACTTTGCTGCTGTTTGTACTGCTGTAAGTACTGGAACCTCCATTGCAGCCAGAACTACAATTTGGCACATCCTATCTCAGAAGCCATTTGGTCCAAATGGATATTGTTAGATTACACCTCCTTAAGGTTGTAGCTTTGAAACTGTCAGGAATACACAAACTGCAAGAATAGGAGTGACATTGCATTTTCCATAGTGATAAAAAAGACATTCCAAGATGTTTCCTTTCTAAAAATAACATGGACATCTTTGGTCTGTGAGATTTAAGTTCATTTAGATGTCAGTGGTCCAGGAAGGTGGTACTTGGGCTGCTATTGTAAAGTTTTGCAAAGCTGATGGTTGACCTTCCCCCATTCCTGAACTTTTGGTTCCAATGTCCCTTTGTCTGCAAGGGATGAAGGAGGTATAGCCGTTTCCATGTGTGATCTAAAATATGCTCAAAAGCAACCTCTGTTCTGAAGTCTCTCTAAAAGATGAGCTAGGTGAAATACTTGGAAATATTTGGAACAGTACCTACAAAAGGGAACTCAGGCTCACTTGTACTGTAGAAATCCCTAGGACTCACCAGTTCCATAGTAACTTTGCTCTATAACCAAGAATTGTTCCTTTCCTCTGGGAGTAATTTCAAAGGACACAAACTACAATATTTCTTATAATAACTTTAATTAAAATATTGGAATATCTATCGAAAATGTACCACTGAGATGCAATTCCATTTAAAAGTAATATTTATACCAGGTATGAATGAATTATTTTAACTCTATGTAAAAATCTAGTAAAACAGAGAGAGAAGGGATGCTCTACCATGATAATTCAAAAACATTTCTAGGGCAATAATTTTGTCACAACCCTTTTCCACTTATATCCTATTCTGAAATGCAAAGTTTACTGTTCCACTCACTTCTTAGAGTTAAAAAATTATTTTGTGCAATTTAAAAGCCCTAGGATTACTACCAGCACTGATATATCTTTTACCTAAGCATAATAGAGAGGTAGCAGCTGTCTGAACACTCTTGAATTGGATATGCAAATCTAGGTGATTAATCTATATGATTAAATTCAAATTTATTGGACATATTTAGAAATCATGAGATAACTCTTGATTTTGTTGTTACCTCAGGACTGTAAAAATCCACAAGTTTCTGTTGCAAAAATGCTGTCCTTGTTGCACCAAGCAGCCAGCACATGAAATACTTAAACATTACAGAGAATAAAGGGTGGGATCCAGAACGCGTCCATGGCAGGCAAGTCTGGTCCACAGTTATGCTCCTTGTTCTATTTGACAGGATCAGGTTTGCAATTCTAGGTATCCAGTGGTCCAAGATTACCTGGAAATTACCATGCTGCTCTCCAGGCAAAAGAGAGATGTGAGCTTGAGCCTTCTAAGTCTTGGGATGGTGGCAATCCATCTCTGACCAAGTGCTTTAACCAGTCAGCTGAAGCTAGAAAATGGGTTAAGATACTCTCTTTGACCCTTGGTTAGTGTGGTTCAGTATTCTAAATGTAAATGTTTGGTAAAGACATGAAATAACTTTTTCCAGAAGCTGAAATGCAAGACACTTCTTGGGCATTTCCCATTGCCTGGCACTGGGATGGATGTAGCTGCATGCTCTGGGCAGTTACTGCCATACAGAAATCCTTTCATGAATTTGGAATAAGAAACCTACTTCTCAAACCTCTTGAGCTTCTCCTAGCTTTCATATACAGAATGGAGACACAGCTTCCTTGGAATCAAAATCCCGAGCTCTTTCCCTGATGTAGATCAGCTAAAGCTCCAGGGGTCATTCATGTCACTTTAAGGACTCACAGGGACTTGAGAGAACCCTCGTGAAGTCTGCATTTGTTTTCTGAGAAGAAAACCTCAAAGCTGATCTTTGCAGTTCCTCTTGGCTGGTAACCCACATGTCACCAGGCAATTAAAATCTTGCTGTGTTATTTTCACATGTTAAAGTAATCGGTGTAGTTCAATGGCACTGCAACAATTCAGACACTTAGATCCCTGTATTCAGAGCCTGAGAAGCTCATACTGTTTCACTTTAGACTTCAGGTTTTGACCACTGACTGATGGGAAGAGCCAAGTAAGGGCTTGCTTCTTTTCCAGTCTTCAACAGTCATGAGTGCAGAACCTACCTTTGATTCCCAGTGTAGGTCTACTGCTGCCATTGTGTATTATACAATAAACTGTTTACATAGCAGCCTTTTGTTACAGGTTTTAAATCTTCTCAGGCTGCCAGTGTGAGGTGGAGGCTGCCAGCTGGCAGACAGAGAGGTGCTTGTGCTCCGACTGTTGGAGGTAATTAACAGCCTGAACTGTCAGAAGGTGACAGCCGGCAGAAAGTTCCTGCCCTGGGGTCACAGCTGGATTCCGGCAACGTGCTCCTTGATTTACCAGTAAAACTAATAACAGGAGTAATATGGGTATTAAATTATCAAACCAGGGGGACTGGGCTGAAGTTATATTTTCTACCCCCAAATTAACTGGCAAAGAAAATTACTTATTAGAAAATAAGTAGGAAAACTCACCTTGCTGGGAAAAAAAATATCCCCCAAACCTAGTCCACTAAAAATTTGGTGGATATACATATTAGCATGGTTGCAGACCATATTACTGTTGGTTCACACTTTCTTGAAATCGTAGAAAATTCAGTTTATAATCTGGCATTAGTAATCTGAACTTTGATTATCAGCATAAACATTCAACTTAAGTGCTATACTCAAAATCTCACATTAGATTTACATTTTCTGCAAATAAAGAGCTCAGAATGGAAACATAGAAGTTGTTAATTTTGATGAAATAATTACTTACTTGTTTTTTAAAATATTACTAATTCATCAGTAATGACCAATGATAGGACAAGGGGTAATAGATGCAAGTTGGAGCATAGGAGGTTCTGTGTAAACATAAAAAAAAGATTTTCACTGCAACAGGGTTCCCAGTGAGATTGTGGAGTCTCCTCCTCTGGTGACATTCAAACCCCACCTGGACATGTTCCTATGTGACCTACACAAGGTGGTCTGGCTCTGACAGGGGGGGTTGGACTTGATGATGTCTCAGTGTCCCTTCCAACCCCTAACACTGTGATTCCTGTGATTTCTGTGATCAAAGCATTGGAGCCTGTGCTTTTAGCCACAACTTTAATGAAGAGCATAAATACAGTGGAGTCAGCAAGATGGAAGTACTGCTTTTTTAACTGGAAGCCAAAATATTAATTCTTGTCACTTTAAGTCCATGTTTGGTCCATTGAATGTTAGGGCAGAATTGACATTAATGACTATGTATCTATGTCCTTTGGAACTACAGTTTCTGATGACAAGGATACACCTAGTGGAGTTTATGCTGCTTATGTTTTGAACATTCCTGCCATTCTTCTTTCATTTCATACTGGTAAATATATGTTTTTGTGATTTTGAGGTTCTTCAGGATGGAAAAAAAAACTTCCTATTTGGGCTGGATGTGGAAAACAACCTGTTCACCCAGGGTTCCTCCTCTGCTCCCTGGTGTTCTGCTCTGTGTATGTCTGTACAAGAAGTTCTAACTCCTTCTAACTCCTTAAGGAGAAGTGGTGAGAGATGTTCACAGTTTTTGCTCTACATAATCCCTTACATCTTTCAAAAAGTGACAAACATCAGAAGAATGTCTCAAAGAGGTTATATTTGATAATATGCATTCCTAAATTTCTCTATCTGATGAGCTCTTACTCAGCATGCCAGGGTTTTCAGTTTTGGAGAATAAAGATGCTAGAGAACAAAAACCCAAAGACCACAGTCTTTGCATTATGAAGAAACAAAAGCAAAGTTACTGAAAAATGCTGTAGAACTAATCTAAATTCCAGAGCAGATGTTTTGGCAATGATTTTCTTGACAACAATGCTTACTGGCCAAGCAGCTATGCTTTTTGCAGGGAACAATTCCTTACATTTTGACAAGCCTGATATGGTGAGAAAACATGTTATATCAGCTTGCCTTTTATATTTATGATACCCTAGAGCTATCTTTGTCTACTGTATAGTAGTGTAAATTGTCTTCTGGAAATTTACAATGATTCAGGTTATCTGAACATTTGGCTAAGATGGTAATTTGTAAAGAACTCTAAGTCACAGGAAATAAAAACTCTTCAGCTGTATATGGCTGTTGAAGTAGTTTATTCTGTGATCCCAGGGAACTTAAATATATTTTCCCGTATCCTTGAAGGATAACTGGCAAAATATCAAAGTGTTATTTTCCTACAGTACCTTCACAACATACACATTTGGCAGCTGATTTCTACTTGTACCATCCCTTTTCACCAACCTTTGGATACTGTGAATACTGTGAATAATTATACAGAATCACAGAATCATAGAATCAGAGTAGTTTGTGTTGGAAAGGATCTTAAAGATCAACAAGATCCAACCCGCTTGCATGGGGGAAAGTTCATTAGCATTTGGAAAATTCATTAGCATTTAGAGCCATGCCATGTATCAATCCAATTTTTTTAAAATCTGATTCCACAGTATTTTAACTTAATTGTAGATTTCCCATTGATAGCACCAATAGCAAGGCCAAAGCCCAAGGGAAATTTATTAATATTAGCTAATAATATTACCTTAAAAATAAGTTCTTAACCCATGTGTTCATCTATCTTTAAAAAAATTGACAGAAACTGTTGGGCAACTTTCATTTCCAACTTTGTAATTCAGCCGGTGCGTACTTCAAGGAGAAGAATAATTATGAAAAAATGGAAGAAAAGGAAGGCTTTGAAAACTAAATGTCAAAAGAAAATAAATTACATAGAAGAATACTTAGAAAGTTAGAATTGAGAGCGAGTTCCCTTCATCTGGAGAAAGAAACTCCGCTCTGAGAGTGAAGCTTCAGTCTACACAGGACCCTTCATATAGAAACAGTTACCCACTAATAGTAATAAGAGAGATGCTTGCAGTCAAAGAAGGCAATAAGTAAATGTAAGAGGACATTTTTAGTTAATTCAAACTAAAGAAGTTTAAAAAGGATGAAAAGAGAAATACTTTACTGCAAGTTTATCAGTCACACCTAATCTCTGAAGTTTTCTTCCATCTTCCATCCATCCATAGATTCCCCTCATTTAAGTTCAGACTTTCCTTCCTAAGTTGTTCTAGCCCAAATAGGTTTTTTTCAACAATATTCTATGTGACATACTCTTTATCTGAAGTATTGTTCCTTTCCTATAATTTTAGCAGTTCATATTGCAGCCATTTTTCATGTTTATGTTCTTTTCCTTTTCTCTCCATCATTCTTTTTCACTCCATTCTTGTGCAACATTTGGCAGATCAATGTCACACAATTCTACAGACAGCAGGTGTCACATGATATAAACTAAGCCCATGGACTAGTTGCTCCTTGATATTATCCTAAATCTGCTGCTATTTGTATGCTTCAGTCATGACTCCTCCTTCCCAGCACTCTCCTGGGGCTCAAACAGCTGATTCCAGAACTTGCCCTCACAAATGAATGCTGCCTGGTGGTTCTGAACAAGTGGCTCTTCCCTAAATTTTCCTCTTGCTAAACTTGTAAACAATGAATTAGCTCAGTAGTTGACAGGGATGAAAAGCCAACAGTACTGTTAGCAGCACTAGATAGTGCTAAGATAGGTAAAATGTTTCTTAGTATTTTGATTCATGGTTCAAGTAATCTGTGATTAGCATTGACAACAGGGTAAAACCTCAGGCTGCAGTTACATAGAACTTCACATAGATAATTAAGAGGTAAAATAAATCTAGAACCATTAGAAATTAGAGAATCTGCAGAGGTCAAGGTTCTGCAGCACCAGAAAAAGACAAACAGGGTGACTATTCCCAGCAGTGGAGAAAGAGAGAGCCAAGGAACCATGGAGGAGCCAGATTTTAGACCACTGAAAAAGAAACAAAGAATCCATTTCTAAGCATTTAAAAGATTAACCAGTGATAAGTCACAGCCTGTACTGTAACTTAATTAAAAGAAGCCAATACTCTTCTGCATGCAACCTAACCTCACTGGGAAAAAAAACAAAAAAAACCCAAACCAACCAACCAAACAAAAAAACCCCAAACCTCCAAGCAACCAGGAACATAACTTTTCTATTTGACACTACTGTAATGAAGGTGCAGAAGAGACTGGAAAACAATATGTTGGAAGGCTGCATCATCTGGCTCTACTGAAATTTGTCTTGACCCTGCTACCCTGCAGACATTTCATTGTTGTCTTAAGTGGTACAACAGGCAGTAAATCTATTGAGTTTTTATATGATACCAAGCCAGGAGGAGTGCAACTATTTTGGATGACAAGGTTAAATTCAAAATCAGCAAGACAAATGGAAGAAGCACTAATAAACAGAAAGCAAGTCAATCAAAACAAATAAAACATTTAAGTAGGGACAATCAGCTTCACAAATATTGTGAGAAATAACTTGTCTAGTAGCAGTGCTACAGAAAAGGATCTGTATGTTGTAGTGTATCTGATGAGTTACAAGTGCCTTCACATTTCAAGAAAGCAAATATCACAATGGAAAGTACAAACACAAGAGCTAAATGCACAGTATCGAGTTTTGCAATTGCTCTATCAAGGTTGGACAAGGTTCAGCATAAAACAAGAAAATGATCAGAAGTCAGGAAAATCTGAATTTCATGGAACAACAACTACAATGGATTATTTTAGAGAAGACAATGAAGACATGGCATAGATGCCTGAAAGATTACTGCAAAGAAAAAAAAAATTAGATTATTCTCCATGTCTACTATAGGAAGAAAAATAAGTGATGAGCTTAATCTGAAGCAAAGGTATTTAGGCTGGAATTTCCCCCATATTATCTCTCCATAAGGGAACTAGACAGTAGATTAGATTACATGAGAAAGTTTTGGGATCTCCATTTCTGGACCTTTAAAAGAACAGGCTAGGCCAGCTTCAGTCAGGAATGTTTTAGTTTGAGTTTATTTATAAGGAATAGTTTGAAGGCCAGACAAGATGACCTCTGAGCGTCTCTCCTTGCTACACTTTTTACGAAAGTGTACAATTTACTGTACGGATTTCAAATCAAAACAAGCAGTCATGTGAATTCCTAATGGAATTGCAAGAACTGTGTTTGAGTAAATTATGTACAGTCCTGGATTATGAAAAGGGACTGCTCATCCAAAGACCTTGACCTCTGAGCAATGTGAAAAAGCTATCCACAACAAATTTATAGGGACAAATCATAATTCCAGTCAGTGTCAGAAGCAAAACTCTCACTGATTTCAGAGGGACCAAGACTTGGATAGTCTTTCTTCTCTTTTTTAAAAGATGTGGCATTACATAATGCAAAATGTGGCCCATGTTTGTTGTTATTAAACTGATTTACATAAATATAAATATTTCAAATTAAGATATTGTTGTCAGAATATAATTTGGGGGAATTAAATGTGACCAGTTCAACAAAATAAAATACTACTAGTCAAGTAAATCTATCTGAAAGAAATGTTTATGAAGAAATCTGAAATCTGAATTCCCTATCGCCTTTATTTCTTCACAAAGTTGCATAAATGAGGAACTAGCACCAAAGACCTATTAGTAATAGTTATTTCCTAATTGCAGTGGGAAGCATCCTGCATGTTTAAATAAATATTGTTAACTCTGACCTTTTGGTTTGCCAGGACTGATAAGGCAATTGTTTGACCTATATGAAGCACATACAGTATGCACGGACTGAAAGAAGCAGGAAAACAGGAAACAATAAATCAGAAATTAGAGCACTGATTGTTGTAGCTAATTACATCAGACTTCTGCTTAATTTCTCACTCTGTCATTCTAACTTGATTTGCTTGCCAACAGACTTTGCAAATTGCTGGTGTCACGTACATGCAGCAAATAATAATCTTTAGTTACCATGATTGACAAATGAATGAGAAGGAGAACATAGTTTATTATGGAAGAATGAACTGTGACACACACCAGATACCTGCTCAGATGCTTTTTAATCCACTTACCTAGATATGCTGCATGATACATTTTGCCAGGACCACAGGTTTTGGTATCACAACAGTGTAATTGAATCCATGGCATGGTTCAATAATGCCAGACAAAGAAGGAAAAATGAGGCTATAAAAGGAGAAAATGGCAAAGATTGATTTCTACAGCAAGAAATATAAAGTGGTGACTATAAAATTTAAATAAGCTTTTTTAAAATAGTTTGCTTAGAATCAGGCATATTAATCATCATGTTGATTAATCTTGACATTATTGTCCTCATACCACACATCAGATAACTTGGTGTCCTTATTGCTGCTTTGTGCTTTAGTCCACTTTCAAACTACACTATCATTCTTTGTCCTATTTTATCCCCGCCATCAGCATCTTCAGTCTTCAGCTGCCATAAATTAGCACAGCTTCCTTAAAGTCAATGGAACTGTGTCAGACAGTTTACCATAGCTGTGAATCATTGTTGGAAGAAAACCAAACAATTTTTAAGAATCTAAATGACAATTTGGCCCTTCTGATCCAATTTAAAGTCATGAGCATTATTGTTATTACACTGCTTGTAAGGTGTATGTTTTTCCAGACCAGTAGACTGCTGACATTGTTTGAGAGGCCAGGCCCCACTGTGACACTTGCATGGAGCTGACAATGGGAAGAGATGCAGTTTTCACTTTCCTCAAGGTCTGTTATATTCCCATCAGCCTGAAGTCAGGGCAAGTAGAGCCAGACAGACACTCTGGAGAAGGACCAGAAGGATTAATATTATATCATCATAGTCTTTAACAGTCTGTGCTTTGTGTATTATGTATTCTGAAACTGCCCATATGATTTAGCAAACTAACATCTGGGGAAAAAAAGGAACTCCGTCTCAATGTAATGTTTTATTCCTGTGGTAAACCCATATATCATATCTCTCTAATGTTATTTTGAGTATTACAAGTTATTTTCTCCGCAACTGTAGTTATGTCTGCTTCATCCTTTTCCTCTGGGATTTTTATTTGTAACATTGTAAGGGCTAAGCCCTAGAAATCAATCAGAACATGGAAACGCTGATGTCTTTAGCTATGCATTTCCAGAGGTCTTCCATTCTCTTCCCAGAGGGCCATCACATCACATCACATCACATCAACCGACTGCCATGGTGCAAGTAGTTCATATTGGTCTGCAGTGCTTTTCAGGTTGCAGGGCTTTCTGAGCATTCTCTTCTTCCCTGCCTGAGGATCATATAATTCTCTTTTCTCCCAAAGCTCCTATTATATGGCAACAGTGGCAGGGTCCTGCAGTGCACTCTGTAGGGGTCAACTTTTGGTCATTACGTACCTCATAATATGTTTCTATATGTAATTACAGATTTGAAAGTTCAAATTGGCTTTTGAGTTATATTAAATTGTAATAATTTTCAGTCTTCAAATCCTTATTCTTCCACAGCTTAACACATTTTTTTATCTTTTTATGCATACCCTCCAACTTAATAGTTTATTTAGGTTACTGTTTTGTTGGAACTGCTTCATTTTCTCTTCCCCATTTGTATTTCTTGCATTAATATGCTAACATGCTGACAGATAAATATGTATGCAAATCTCAGATTAAGAATAATATTTAATAGTAATTAAACCTAGCTAGGAAGACATTTTTTTTTCCGGTAAGGATAAGGCAAAAGTCTTGCTACCTCAACAGGACTTGTATTGTCACTACATATAAAGCAGTAACAGTACACTGGAGCACAGCTTTTTGGTGGCTTTGGTGGTGCCACATTAAAACACTTTCTACTGTTGGGGAAGCCAGCTGAGAGCACTTAGGTATCCGTTGGTCTTTCAGTAATTTAAGCACCAAGCCATGGAGCTTCTTCAGATAGCAGTCCAATAACCTTAGGCAATTCTAACAGTGGAGAAGAAGCCCTGTAAAAATTCCAGTTACTTTCTGATTTCTCTCATGTTATCTTCTTGAATTCCTGGCCTTGTTTTGGAGGCAGCCAGTTCATCCATCTCCATATACAAGACAAGCAGAGTCTTGTTTGTAGCATTGTTATCAAAGACTAATGCATGGATAAAGCAAACAAACAAACCCTAATCCAAAGCTATTTTAACTGCATCATTAAAGTTAGGAAGCTTTCTGATTGCCTCTCCTTATGCATGACAGATAATGGGACTACTGATGTATTTGAAACAGTTTCTTAAAACTACGTGATACAGCCAAGCCTTTTTTTTTTTTTTTTGTAAACGATCGGGCCCATATCACCTCTATTGGTTCAACTGATCCTGGTAGAAGAAGCTTTAAGTACAGCACAATCCTGTTCAGTATTTTAACATCTAAGATAGAAGTGGGGAGAAAGCTTTTAAACTAACAAAATGGAAGTACAGACATCAGACATGTATTTTTATCTTTCTCTAGAATAAAATAATCCTCCTGAATAGAGCAGGAATCCACTTTATTTTTTTTCATAATGGCCGTAAGGATAATTTTCTTTTGAAAACCGATTCGGTAACATCTGGGTTTCTTTTCAAAATTAAAAAAAGAATGAAAACTGAGGAATTCATACATTTGCTGTATGTTTGCTGTATGTAAAGGCCCACCTGTTTGCCTGTTACTATCGATTTTGACCTTTAACATTAACACACAGTGACACTCTGAAATCTGCCCCTCTGCATTAGACTCAGTACAGAAGTCCTATAAGTAGACCACCCCTTCACAGGTAAGAAAAGCCATTAAACCCTGTGATTTTTCACAGTGGATAAGCCTAGATTAATTTGACCCAGGTGTTTGTCTAATACTGTGCATGGGAACATTCACAGTGTCCCCTTAGCTGTTTCTCCTGTGGTGGTCCAGCTTCAGTACTCTCTGGACTCTAATCTAAAACATGTAAGGGTACCAGCTGGAGCAGGACTTTGTAGGCAGATTTTTGTTATGCTGTTTGTGTCACTTTGATGTATTCTTTTGCTTTGCATATGAATTTATGTAGGAGTCGGAGGAAAACATGAAGAGCCATGAGCTGGGATTAAATTACAAATGTCAATCTCCCATTCAGTTTTACAAAAACAAGCTCTTGAACTTATACTGCACAAGCAAGTGGAAGTGTCATAAGCAGTGCAAAAATCTGGAGGCAAGCTTGCCCTCATTTGCACCTATGCAAACCTTGCTGAAATCTGTCATTTTGAGCAGATGTTAGAGAAGTCTGAACCTGTCCCATTATTCTTCATTTGCATGTTACATATTTAAGTTAATTTATACTCTATTTTAAATAAAGACAAACAAGTAAATGAGCATTAATGTTTAAGTAATTCGGAGTTCAATACTTAACATCCTTAACATAAATATAAATGTATGGATGTGAGAAGCCATAGTAACTGTACTAAGAGCTGCCCATAAATGAGGTATTTTATAGAAAAAACTCCATTATTTTGGGCCATTTATTAGACTGAAATTCTGAGGAGAGTCACCTTCGCAATTAATTAGTCGGTCGAAGTGTGAGTTGTCCCCCACATACCCAAGATGTGCAAATAAAAGACAGTTGTAAAATTAATCATGGTTAAAATACAGTACATGACTAAAAGGTGCTCTCAGATGCCCAGCCCATGGGAGACACAATAGTGTGTTGGTAAGATCAAGACATGTAACAGTGTGGATAGAAAAATTTTTCAAAAGGGCAAGATGAATTTTCAAGGTCTGATTATCCTCTCACAGCACTACAGATTGGCAGCTAATAGAATTAGGCTGGTTTTAAACATGTATAACTGAATTGGGCCCTGTATAATCAGAAAGTTGGCATATCACAGACCAATTCTGTTTGTACGAATAACCCAATGAAAATCCAGGGATACATCTGGAAACCCACATTGGAAGTGAGATGACTATCAGGCCATGCCTGAAAATTGTAATTAGACATAAACTGAAAGAACAAAAATATTATTTTGAAGTGTCTAAAACTGAGCTTGCTACATCTGTTGGCTGCACAGCTGAAAGACCTCTTACGTCCACTGGCACTGTATAATTCTGTACTTATCTTAGGACTGTTTTTGAAGATGCAATACATGTCATCAAGAATAAAATTTTGAGCTGAGTTTGACACTATACTAACATCAATAGAGATAGTGCAGATCAGAATTATTCAAAACCATGACCAGAACTATCTGAGTTATCACAAACTCAAGATGGGATTGTCAGGATTGTAAAACTTAACCACTAATTTTGAAAGCAGAGTTAGTAATCAAGCAGTGGGTAACATTTCCCTGAGATCAATTAATGATGAAAGCAGAAGCAGCAATTGTCTTTAGACTATTGCATTTTAGTCATGTAATTCAAATGTATGAAACTATTCACAAACAATGGAAAGAGACAACCAGTCCAAATGGATTTCCTGTGCTTCACTGATCAGCCTCTGAGTTTACAGATTGTTTTATTCCTATTTTTTTTCAGTGGTTCTGAGGAGCCATTTTTTCAGGAAATATTTTAGGAAATTAATGATTTTATTTACATATTCTTGAGCCTCTTACAATTCAGCCTATTGCAAAGGGAAAAGCAATTTTTATCTTCCTGGTCTGAAATGCTAGTTCCTGGAAAGATTTGTATTCTGAATTTATACCATTCCTTAAGTGAGATGCCTCATCCTGCCTTCAAGATAAGATTCCAGGCATTGCTCAGATACTTGGATATAATTTATTGTAGCCACACAAAAGTCAGATCTAAATCCTTTTGGACCATGATGCCACAAACCAGCAGTTCAAAGTTCAAAGAGGGAGGCCGACAGATGCAATTAAGTTATCACTGTTGGGATAACTGTAACCCTTGCTGTGCTTTTAGCACTTCTGGGATCCTGAAGATTGTGAAATGTTGAAAAAAAGTGCATTCTCCTCAGCACTACGTATTTTCATTGCATAAATCACAGTGGTTGGAGTAAAATACATCCAGTGAATGACTTCCTGCCACTAAGGAAAAAAAACCAAAATCTTGTTTCCTGATGACTACAAACTTCTCTTGACAAACCTCCAGTGCCAAATGTGGTTTCCATTTACTGTTTTGGGATTTATTTGTCTATGCCAAAGTTCAGGTGTGCCAGCTCTTTGTAATAAGCCATTTGGATGAAAGCTTGGCTAGCTCAAAGGATTCTGATGTATTTTATTGCTGCCTTTTAAGATTATTGTTCAGAAATACCAACTCTAATTTTGAAATCAATTAGCCATGCAGTCTGATGAGGTGTTGGCCCAGCTCAGGTTCACACCCGCTGTCCACAGATTATTGTTAAGTTGAGTCAGGTCCTTAGCACTGCTCTGCCTTGCAGCCATCTGGTGTACACATGTTTGATGTCCTCACAAAATGACGCTGATGGCTTAAATGGCAAAGCTCTAATGAAGAAAGCCTAGCAAGTTTGCTGCTGTTTGCCAGCAAAACATGACTTTTACAGGGCAGTGTAAAAGTCTTTTTCCCCTCGTTTAACTCTTCCATGTCAAGAGAATATAAATCTTCCCCGGCGAGTGGAGATCCAGCAAAGGTGACAGGAATGGGACCTGAGGGTCCACTACTGGTACAGAGGAGGAAAATCCCTTTGGGATCCTGCATTTTCCTGGCACCTGCATGGCCCATCCAGCCGTGTGCTCACAAGAGCTGCCTCCAGAGGGAAGGAAGGGCATCTGCCTTTACCAACCAATGAGCTCCTGGGAGGGCAACAATGGAGCAGAGATAAAAAGAGAGGAACCCAAGCTCCACCAGGGAGAGGGAAGTGAATGAAACCCTCTGAAATGGTTTACACTGGTTTTGCTATTACAAAAAAATGTCATGGTAGTGCAAACAAAGACTGACTGTATGTGATTATTTTTCTTTACATCCTTGAAGTCTGGGAAGTTTTTCTGCAGGTTTTCCAGTTTTGTCCCTAAGATCTAAGAATACAACCCTGCAGACATAATTGTAAACACAAGCTGAAAAAAACTCAAAATACCCCTCCTCTGATTGGCTTCTTTAATGTATGAGGCAATTAGGAATTTATTTGCTTACATTAAGTCTCCTTTCAAAATCTACTTTCTTTCTTTTAGACAAGAAATATAGTATCAAATTCTCCAGAATGAGCAACTGAATATCAGCAATATCAGCCATACAAGATGAAAAGTAATAGCAGGTATGTGTGATGAGTTATTTGTACCCATTATCGTGGCAGTCTATCTTAAATGACAGATGCTAAACTACCGGTGTAATCATCACAAAATAATTTGTAAGTATTGCATTGTGGCTTCAGAGTTGGAACCACTTATCAAAATCAGCCTTCCATTCAATCTATCTGCAACATTTTTGAGAACGTTAAGTATATGCAACATGAATTTGATCCAACTTCCCTTTTTTTTCCAAACCCAAAAGCATTTTGATTTTTGCTTACATTAACTGTCATGGTTCTCTGATCGTTTAGAACCACTCTCCATGCTAAATAAAACAAAAGAGGTAAATATAAATTATTTATCTAAGTCAGAGCAATCATGTATTAAAATGTAGTTCTTATCTGGTCAAAGATATGTAAGTGGCAGCTGAATTCTCCTTATATAGAACACACACATATATGTGTGTATATATATATATAAAGAAAAGGATCTGAGGCTTCTGCCTGACTGTAACGACCTGATAGTCAAGTCAACCTTTACATTAGAAGTCAGGATCATAACTATGGAATGGATGTAATTTTCCTCTTCTGAGTTTGTTTTCCACCTCAAACAGTTTCATAATGATGTAGCTTCTCTTCAGGTTCAGGTCTGAGTGATACAACTCCTAAAAGCAATAATATTTTCATCAGTATTCTCACAAGTTGCACTTTCATCCCATTGTCCGTTGTAATTGTATAAATACCACACTCCCAGTTTGGAAGGAACTACTATGTGAGGATATTCATTTTTACATTAATTCTCTATTAGTGTTTCTTTTACTAATATAAGTGTGTGAAATATGCTGGTGGTTTTTGACAATGCAGTGGTAAATGGCAAAACAAGGCATTATATGTGTCTTTACATATATTATTATCTTCCAAGAACTAGTTTAGAATTTTTTAATCCAAATACTTGTGTATTTTATGACTTCCATAGCATCCTGAGGCTAGTAACTCCATATTGTCATACACTGTGACCATCATTTAGTTGTGTGGGGAGAGAAAAAGAAGGCCTTCTTTTGTAATCATTTTCATGGGATGAGTTTTTTTGAACACACAAAATAAATAAACATCTTTTATTCAACTCTTCTACATTCTTTTTGGTTTCTAATACATCTTCCATACAGACTATTGTCCCATTGGTCACTATCCATATATTAATTAATCCATATCTTTAATCATCCCTTTTCAGCCGTTTGTGGGTTTTTTTTTTTTTTTTCTGGCTTTGCTTCATAACTGTGGAGATGAGATAAACAGACTTTGTACACCAAATTCCTTTTTAACATGGATCTCAGCATTCTGGAAACCAGAGCCTGCAGATCAAAAGTTTGGGAAATCTTGCCTCCAGACCAGCCATCTTTCCGTGTACTGTAAACAAACAGCTCTTGTCTAGCATCCTGGAAGGTATACTAAGGGAAGTTACATTATCTAAAAATGTAGATCTATGTATATAGCCATAAAATTATAGGTTACTGAAGAAAAAATAATATTTTCTAACAAATTTACAGTGCTTTTAAATTATTAATAAATTTCTTTTTTGTTGGGACCAAAAAGAAAGGTGTGTTAATGAAAGCAGTTTGGGTTCTCCTGTGTAAACACTGAAATAATTTAGTTTGTTAAACTGGTTTCTGACAGGTCTACAAACACTGGCCTTTTAAATTAAGTTTGTTAAGAGGCTTTAATATTTTACTGGAAATATATCCTATTCAGTAGTATTTGAATAGTTTACATTTTGCTTAAATCTATTTACTTTTCTGTTGGCCAAGAATGTGGTTCAGATTGTATAAATTCTAAATAGCAGATATGTACTCTAAATGGCAGACTTATTTACTGCCTTATACTAACGAGAATGCCAGGAGTGCTGGCCAAGTTACTCTGGTCAAAGCTGTTCAGCATAACAGAAATTATCCAATTCCTAAAGCTTGAGGGTAAACTTTGGTAAAATTACAGAAAACCCATTATGATATTTCCTTAGAATTATTGTTCCGCAGTTTGACATCTGAAAACCATACTTGATCTCAAACACATACAAGGGAGATCACCACCTGACTTCCTTTGTCATAAGTTATTATTTGGCTCATTAACATTTGAAGCTTGTACTGCATGAGCTTTAAAATATGTAATGCATTGTGCATATACTGATGTATAATAATTCTGGGCTAAGTATTTCCGAGTATTTAAATGCAATTCAGTGGGGAAAACTCCTGAAATTCTTATTATAAGGAAGTCCCTTTTGTTAATGAAAATAATTTCTAGATACTGAATGGTTAAATTCACTGGCTCCCCAGTTCACAACAGAATTGTCCATGCTATTAGGACAGAGAGATTCTGGGAGACTTGCCTATCTATTAGCTGTTGATATTTGATAGGAAATGGAGATGGAAGCCAATCGCCCAAATGATTCACCCATGCTTAATGCTAAATCCAGTTTCTGGATTGCCAGAATCTGACATTTGGGCCAGAACTAAGGGTCATACTACTCTTGGCCACATAAATCTTGTTGGGTTTGTTTGGTTTTTTGCCTTCAATAGACTTAGTTCCCTTATTTCAGCTTGGCTGTTTTTTGCCTACATTCTTATTAATTCCTTACTTTAATATATAAAATCTCAGGCAGTACGAAACCAGGTTTCTTTTCTCAACTTGCTTCTTCATTGTTTCACAGGCAAAAGTGCTTTTAATGACAAACATGACATTTTCAACCAGAATATTATTCTATTGAACTGAGGGGTTTTGTTTTGGTTTGGGTTTTTTTTGAAAGACCAAATGAACTGAACTACACAGGCACCATCAGTATGCATAAACAAAGTCTTCCTGAAACATTCTCATTGCTGTCTTTTTTATAATGTCTGTGAACATTGATGCTACTGTGCTCCTAACCAGTACCACATTAGAGAACAGCAAAAAGCTTAATTGCTTTGTAAGTAACTAATTGGACTTCAGTAAAATTCTAACTTTGGCTTCTTTGTGCTTCTCTTTGAGACCTGTGTGGCCTGAAAGACAATTATTTGTGCCTGAGTAGCATAATAAAATAAATTGTAAGCAGTAAGTACTAAAAGGAAAAAAGCACGTGAAAAATTAAAATGAAAATTTACTTACATCACATCCTAGATAATCTTGACCTAGCCCATATTTCCAAGCCCTCAATGAGATCAACCTATTCAAAGCTGAGCTCATAAAAATAGAAAATGTGAAGGTTATATGGCAATACACTGACAAGTTTCAATATCACATCTTTCATAGCAAATGGCCAACATAGGTGCAGAGCTGTCTGCTACTGGTGTGTGTTTACAAAAATGAGAGAAAAAAAGGCAAAACTCTACAGTTATAGAACACAGGTCATGACACACACATTGAAAAGTTATGACCTTCAATATTAAGGCAACAATCCTGTCCTTAACTCTCCGTAAGTTAAGAACAACAGCAGCTAGAGTAAGGAACACTGTGTCACCATAAATTGAGAAATCAGAGTTTCATTGCTTTGCTCCAACCTTAATGTTACGCAAATGCTGTTTTGTTGTGCCTTTAATACAATAAAGAACTAATTCCTCAGAAATCAAGGATATAAGTCAAGTAAATGAAAACTTGTAAATTATGTCAGTAATCCATAACTCATACAACTGATTTGGAAACCAGAGCCTTATGTTTCAGAAAGAAGTAGTTGCTTTATTAACTCCCATTTATCAGTATAAAACTGGCTAATTTAACTGACTGACTGATTTATATATTGATACTTTAAATTTAGCTCAACATCCTAATTTAATAAGGACATCACATATGGATGCTTAGAAATATATTACTTTCTAGTTGGTTGATACTCTAAGCATGCCCTTATTAAGACAGATTATCTCCTTTCCCTTGTTCTTTTAAGAGAAGGACAAACCAAATTATATATCTCATTCATTCTACCTGACAGAAAGGCCATGTTTCCATATAACCCTCTCTCTAGTAATATATTGAATGCATGGCTAACCACATCATTCATTCTCTTTTAACATCCGTGATGTCATAATATTTTGCAGCAGCAAGGACGTATTCCTGCCTGCAGACTTTGGGAAATCACCACAGGGAGTCAGACTACTGAAGCACAGTCAAGCAATAAATCAACCAGGTATACTTGAAAAACAAAGCTGGAAGGAAAAATTAATATGGATTTATACACCTCTTACTCTAATTCTCCAGTAAGTAAGGTCTTGTATACACTTTGCTGATCTTAAATCATCTGTTAAGAACTGGAAGGTTCTCAGTAACTTCCTTTATATTGCAAAATGAAGGCAGGGCTATGTTAGTTACTTTAATTAAAATTATTGATATTGTCAGCCATGATGATATGCTTCTAAATGTGGACACACAGGTTAGGATTTAATGAGCACAGTTTTTAGATATTAGTATTAAATAACCTGTAGCTGTAACGATCATAAGTTATAACCTGTGTAATCAAGACTATGGATAGTATATCTTGTAATGCCATGACTGCATAATACACAACCTAAAGGTAAAAATGTGAGCATATTTAACTTTCAAAATTAGCACTCTTGTGAAATGTGGTATTATTAAGATGAGGATGTGTATGTCCTAAAGTAGATAGCTCTGTGCCTGTTTATATTCCAATAATTTCTTCAGATTTTTATTCATAGCCATTCAGACAATGCGCAGTGAAAGCAGATTTTAGTATTAATACCAAGGCTGAAGACCCCAGTAGTCTGTGGGATTTTGACCAAAGAAGCAGCCAAACTCCAAATCATAGCAAGGCAGGTCTAATATCAGGTAACAATTTGCAGTAAATTATGGCTTGAAATGTTCCATCAATACTTGTACCATCCAAGAAGCAGGTTTTTTTCCAGAACACCTCTTAAAAAATTGTGGTTCTTGGTTAGAAAATCAAAATATTTTTATTTCAGCCCTTCATTCTAGTGATTTGAGCTCCTGACTTCAAACCTTAATAGCAGATGATTAGAGCAATGGGAAAATTCTCTTTATGAAGTCAAGCCAAGTTCTAAAAGAAATCTTTAAATCAATTTTGGAGCCTACTTTTTAAATGTAAGCCAGAGTACATGGTTTTGATACTTAGAAATTGTCAGAGGGCTATTTTGCAATACAGAAAATCTCCTCCAGTGCCAACACATCATAGACCAGTCTCAGTGGTGATTCCAGTTTCACATATCCGAGATTAATATGCTTTAACTCTGATGAAGCTGTTTTTAAACAGTACAACTATATGTAACAACTAAGCCTATAATTCTATGTTTAAGAATCAAGTCTTTGTCATTGCACGACTGCGGAGCCATCTGAACAGGGTGAGGGAAAAGAAACTGTAGCTTAGAATACTAAAACACACTGACTGGAGCTTAAAAACCATGTGTGCTCCACGGAATTCATTCTTCTTTGCAGGCTCATAATGATAAAATAATATAATGTAGCTGAATTAATTATCTATTATATTACCTTACTCCTCCTCTTTCACCCTCTCCATTTTATACAGCATTTATCCTTCTTAACCATATGGTACACACACAGTTCCCTTAACATATGCTGTACATCCTTGCTTGGTGAATGTGAAAAATAAATGTCTGATTAGAACCAGAAAGCCATTAATGAAACAAAGTGGTCATTATTCCTTATAAAATAATCACTGAAATGGACCTCCTAGTACTCTTCTCAAAGGGTATTTCCTCAGTAACATTAGGTTGATTGCTGAGATGAGTGGGTAATTGAGAAAGCTGAAAGATGTGTAAAAGGCATAATGATCAAGAAGGATGCTGAAATTTGTGCCTTTGTTCTGAAGACAGCAAAAAGTGTTTGCAAGAAGTCTATAGTTTACCAGAAATCCATTTTCTCTCTCTTTGTAAAAACTTTTATTGCCTTCATTAGCAAATTTATGGTGAAAGTAGAAGGCAGTTCAGGGGTAAATCTTCAAAAGTACTGATTTCAGATGATGTTGTAGGATCACAAGAAAAATAGTATTTCTGTCTGATCACATCTCATCAACAAATGTCTTGCTCACATTCAAGTGTTCTGCAGTTCAAAGCTGGTTCTGCAGCCTCCCAGCACTGTTGCATTCATGGTGCAGAGGGCTCATCTTGTATTTATCAGGGATGAACTCCTGCCAGCAGCTGAAAGTTTTTTGGGTTTTGTGATCATACAGTGTTGCCCATCGTGTATTCACTCCGCAGAGCAGTGCACAATTTTCTCCCTTCCCTTGAAAAATTGTGTAAGATCAAATCAAAGCAATTGATTTTTTGTATAGCAATCTACAGCAAATAAAAGTTTGAAATATAGAGATTCCGAAATTAAAAACCCAAAAGATTATGAAGCTGAAACAGGAACCATCATCTTTTTCTTTCTATTTAATATTTTTTGTCAGAAACACCACATTTTCCCAAATAAAAAAAAAAAAAAAAGAAAAAAAAGAAAAGAAAAAGAAAAAGAAAAGAAAAGAAAAAAGAAACTACAATCTCTGTAAGTTTTTTGTTTCTTTGTTTATTTTAGGAAATAAACTAAGAAACAGTTATTGCCAACTTTGTTGACAATAGCACACTGATATGTTTTTTCATACCACTATTTCTTTATAGCAGAGGGCTTTTTTCTCCAGTTCTCTTCCACAAAAAGTCTAAAAATGACCCTTGAAGACATTCCACTGAATCATTCTGTTTAATTAACAGGACACAGTGTTACTACAATGAGTAGCAAATCTGTCCAGGGGACTTCAAAACATTTTTGACTGTATAGGTTCAATTTGATTGCCAGTTTACTGTAACTTTGTTAAACTTAAAACCAATTTTATTAAAATTAGTAACAGTCATTAGCCTAACAAAAACATTGGTACGTAAAGCAAAACACAGACAGTTGTTTTCACTTGCTTTATGATGTCCTTGTGGATTACAGTATTATTCTAGATATATTTTAAGTGGTGAGATATTTTTCTCTCTAGCCTTGCTGAGTTCAAGAGAGAAGGAAATTTGATTAAAAAATCTCAGAGAAGATACCTGTACATTAAAGTTTTCTTCAGATGGGTACTGTTTCAGATACTAGTGCGCACTTTGGAAAGTGTGAAAATGGGCCACTTTTATCATGTTTTCATGATCCCAGATAATTTAAGTACTTGCACAAGCAAATAATGTCCTATATCTCAAAATATGCTTTGTTTAATTCTCAATGCAACAGAACCATAGTTTCTCTTTTCATTCACATCCTGGTATGTATTCCATTGAAATTAAAAAAATATGTCATTGGCTTCACTGAGCTATGGGCGAGTCTTCAAAGACATTTTTAAACATAGGAATACTATATATACCAATTGGCTTACTGGTTTTAAAAATGTACTTACTTAGCTTCCAGAACAAAAGATATACATATGTTGTGGCACTGTCCAGAAGAAAAAGATAATCACAGCTTTACAATATTTTCTACAACAATTACAAGAATATACAGAGAAGAAAGTGGATCAGATCAATAAGGATCTGCTTTAGGACTTAAAAGAGATGAGTTCAAGGCCTTGCTTTACCACAGACTTCTTATGTGATCTTATGCCACTGACCTTCGGTGTTTCTGCTCTCCTGTTGGAAAGAAAAGCGCTCAATATTTATAAAATTAAAATGATAAAAGTATTTATTTTTAATGTAGCGTACTCTGATGGTGTGCTGCAAGAAACACTTAGAGTGGGGTGGAAACATAGACATAAAAGACATCTGCCTACACCAGCCAACATTTTTTTGTACCGAAACAATCACAGTTCTACAACCTGTATTGTTTATGCCAGAGCTCTGGGAGCCATGTCTGGTTCTAGCTTCTGGGCAGCAGAAATAATTATGGCAAAGAAGGAGGACCTTCCTACCTCTTGTGAAGAAGCAGAAAGGCTGGTGCCAGCTGTAAGTGATAGTACCATCCTTTACCCTTTCTTGTATATTTGCTATGCCAAGAGTGGCAAAACCCAACAACATCGTCTTCCTCTGCATGGCAAGATTAAATTTTTCCTACTTTGCTGAGAAAGCCTGGAGAGATTTCGAGAATGATGCAACCTGGGAAGAAAATTTTTGAACTAGTTCTCTTGTGTATGTCAACACTTCTTTGCTGAAATGTTTTAAAAATTAAATTCATGTGAAATATAGAATTAAGTATAATTTCTGTAATGATTTCAGACACACAGCAGTCAGGATATTTAATGAGTTATTGGGATCCTCTACTGCTAAGTCCTTAAATATCAAGACTCATGTCACAAATGTGGGTAGCACAAATATATAGGTTTTAATTACATGAAATAGGACAATACTATCTCAGTTTTACATAAATGAATTTTCCACTGGTAACAATTTTGCTGGTGGTGTTTAATGCTAGCTACATGGGTAAGTATTTTACTGAAACAGGGGCTAAGAAAGATTCAGTAAAAAAAAATCTTCTTAGCTTGGACAGGCTCTTCTTCTGATCTGTCCCTGGTCTTGGTCCTGAACATTTGCAGTTGATGAGTTCACCATTCTATCCTTAGCTGGAACCAGCCCTCCTCTGGAGTGGCAAATCGGAAGTTACGCAACTTGAAGAAGAAATTAAACATGCAAGAGTTCTAGAACACCTAGGCAATAATGAAAATGGGCACCAACATTATCACCGTATATGCCAGCACCAGATTTTTCTCTGTAGAATTTACTACAAATAAAAGCTGATTAGTGTGGGTTCATTCAGAAGGTGTCTACCTCATCAGGCTCTACAGAGAATTCAGTCACAAGGAGTTTGTGACTCACAAATAGCAATGGGCATGAAGTGAATCAATGATTGCTCACTTAAAAGTTCGTAAAAGTTTATTTGTCTCTGGTGTTTAGTTCTCTTGAATAGTCAGAGTAAATTGATTCATTAACTTATGGTTTTGTCCTAGCATCAAACATGTACCTCCCTGTAATAATCTTACAGTGAATTTTACTTGTTTTTTTGCATGTTTATCTAAGTTGCTAGCATCCCTTCATTTGTATGTTTCAATATTGTAAGAATGTTTTATAGAAGTAGTCATATACTGTGTTACATACAATATCACTGGATTCTTAAGATAGAATCAGGGTGCATCTTTTTCTTTTAGGCATATTATGATAATATATTGATGTTTGCAATAATTGCAACAGCCTGGCTTGGCTGAAATTTTCACAAATGAACAGGGAGCAATAATCAACATTAACCAGAAAACCATGACTCACTAAAGGAAAGAATCAGCCAAGGATGCAGCATGTCCAGACAGTGCAGACTACCCAAGTGATTTTATTTCAATGCCAGCATATTCAAAATTGGTTTATTTTTTATTTGGTCAATCTCAACATAACTTATTAGCCTTGAAATTTGCCAGTGAAGACCTAACTCTTGAGAGAGTCATTGAACAAGGAATGGAACAAAACTTTATTATCTAAAATAAATAATTAAGAAGTTAAATTAGGGAAAGATCTCAAGCATATTACTACACTTTATATGCTGTCTTTTTTTAAGGCAACTCTAACGTGTATGTAGGTTGGTATCTTTCCATATCCATTTAAATAGAAAGAGCTCTCAACTTTTTACATATGAGCCAACAGTTTCTAGCATGGAACTACCTTTGATATATGTAGCAGCCAAATCTCTGTCTTCCAGACAGTCTGTTCCTGTTCCTGCATGAAGAACCATGGGGGTCTCATGTGGGAGAGTCTCCTGTGCTGTTGAAACTCCCCCTGCTGACAATATTCAACCAGGAAAATCAATTGTGAGGGCTGGAGGGAACAGTGGAAAGGAAAAAACACTTTGAGAGAGTTCATGGAAGAAGAAATAGAAACAGAAGAAACAATTGTGTGCAAAGAAATGGACAAAATCAAGGACTCCATAATCACCAACCCACATGGCCCTAGGGGATGTGTGTTGGAAAACTGATCTTTCTAATCAGCAGGGTAGGAAGGCTGCAAAAGCTGTGATGGTTTTGAAGTTTATCTTATTTACATTTGCACTTTAAACATTTTTTGGGGGAAGAACTTACATGGTGAACCTGAATTTCTTCGTAACAAAAAAACTCATACAGAATACAGGCAAGCAAGATTAAATCCCTGGTCCCTTCAAGCAGCTAAGGTACTGAAACTGAAGGCCAGGTAAGTGGCCAAAGCAACAGGTTTTTGGTCATTTCCATGATGATGAGTTTTTATTCTTTTTTTTTTAAAGTGAAGTAAAAACCCTACATTTTTGTTAACATTTCTATCCTTTTACCTGCTGTAAGTTGTCAGAATCACACTTTCTCCTCCTCTTCCCTCCTTTTCCACCAAAAATAAAATAAATAAAAAGCCCCAGATGAGCTAATGAACTTCCAAATCCTTTTTCCTTCTACCAAAATCTATGAAAACTAAATCTTTGAAAGTTTGCTTGAGTAATTCACAAACAGAATGATACCTATGCTTCATCACCTATCATTAGTTTGAGGGGTTAAGGACTATGTTACATTATTAAAGGAGTCCAATAGTTCTGCTGAATTTCTTTAGGACCAGACTTTCAATTTCCCTGGTCTTTTAAAAGCTAAAGAAATGACATAACATTCCCAATTCTACAGCATTCCCTCCACATGAAAGGAACACTGCATCTGACCTCCATGGCTCTGTTCATTATGGAGGAGTCCTCAATTGCATGGACACTCTCTATTTCTGCCTCACACTCAGAGCAAAGTATTTGCTTCCCAACAGAGAATTGCAGGAGGATAGCAAATAAAGCTGGTGATGTCATATTAAATTGTCAAGAGAAAGCAGAACACAGTGCTTACTCTAATAAAACAAGGCTACCTTGGAAAATTAAGTTTTATCCCAGTCTCTAACATGAAGAACTGTGGATATGTAAACACCCCAGATTTTTCAGATTATCATTGTGCTTTTCTTATTTGATGGGTAAGTCAAAGGTGGGATTTCTCAACTAACTTTAGAAATTTGCACTCTAAATATTTACTGGGAGGATAAATGACACCCCATTTCTCTCCACTGACAATAATATAATGTAAGCACTCTTACCTTAGGTACAGACATTTATTTCCTTTGTGATTTCAGCAGTAGGATTTGACTTTCAGAGATGAACACTCTAAAATACAATTGAAGCCACTCTCAAAACATACCTGAAGTCTAAGGCAACACTCAAGCTTCCCAAGAGGCTTGAGAACATTTGTAACTTCTATGGAAGACTAAGAACATAAAAAACCCTGAAACTATGCACATTTTATGTTTACAAACCCAAATTAGTTGACAGTGTGGAGATTGGTTATTTTCTAATAAATAATGCAGAAATAATAAGGATAAACAGCATTACTGCTAAGTATAAACTTAAAATATTATATTTTGTATGTTGTGCATTTTTATCAATGTACTCTGCAGTGTAATGTGAAGCAGAGACACATCAAATGCCTATGAGGCATACGCATCCCTTTTCATTAAGTTAGCTACCTTTATTTTACTGTTTTATCACTACTGAAAGCTCTGTTGCTCCTTTTTTTTTTTTCATCTAAAGCTAGCTGTAGTAGCCATAACCAAAAACTTCACAGGAGGAATTATCTTCAGTGTAAGCTGTTGTACCTCATGAGAAATGGTCAGTCTCTAATGAAGATTATTTGAAAACTCTCAAAATACAGGAGCTCCATCACTAACACAGCAGCTGGTCCAAGCACAAGAGCAGTCAATTCAGATCTAGGAGTTCCATTTTCAAGGCCCTGCTCCAGTATAGGACAGGACAGAACATAAACTTGAACCTGAGTTTTTCACATTCCAACAAAATGCCCAGAAATCTTTGGGTTTTTGCCAGCCCTAATCTACATGGAAAGAGAAGAAGAGAGAGCACATTAACCATGTGTGGTTACAATGAAAGTTTTATATACAGCAGTAAAACTGTGAGAGCTTTAGCTTAGACATACTTGACACAAACAGTCTAGTTTTGCAAAACATTACTTTAAAAAAAAAAGGAGAAAATATGGAGCTGTGTTGTTTTTACAGACCATTCCCCAATTTAGCATTAAAATCCTTTGGTGGGAAAGGTAGAATCTGTCTTTTGCTGTCACAATACTCTGCTACCATCACTGAATTTTGTTTAAAATAAAATGGCCTTAATGCCCCCATCTCCTGTAGAATTGCTCAGACTGGTAGTTGATTAGAGTGCAGAGAGGTGCCAGTATTATCTGTGTTAGTGCTCCAGAGGTCATCCTACACTAACAAGACCGCCCCAGTCAGGGATGACAGAATCCAGCTGCTGCACCTTCAGCTGAATGAGAAGAATCCACTTAATGCCAGGCTTGTGTCTCAAAAGATTAACTTTTCTAACTAGTTACTTTCCACCTCTGCAAAAGTGGCTCGCTCATTATTGTCCTCTTTTCAGCAGGAGCCTACAGTATACATGAAACCATTTACCTCTTTAACCCTGTGAACTGTAAGGCACCAAATATACATTATTTTAAATGAAAAAAACAAATTTTTATCTTCATGAATGTCTGCTTAAAAGTGAGCTAACATACCTCTGCAACAGACAGCAGTGGTCCACTTAAAAAAAAAAAATGTATATATTGGGGTTTTTTAATGTTAAAACACCAGACTATCCAGGCCACACTCTCTGAAGTAGAGGCTTAATATTAAAAAATCTTTTACAAGCTCTAGCATTAAATACATTAGTTAATGATGTTCTTTTTTATAAGACACTCCTAATAGCCTGAAGCTTTTTCCTGACTAGCACTATCTGACATGCTGTTTTATGGGGTGGATTTTTGTTTTTTGGGGGGATTTTTTTGTTTGTTTTTTGGGTTTTGTGGGTTTTTTGGTTTTTTTTTGGTTGGTTGGTTGGTTTTGTGTTTTTTTGGTGGGTTTTTTTTTTTTTTCGGGGGCGGGGGGGGGGGGGGGGGGGTTGCGTGTCGTTTTGGTTTTCTATTATTATGGGTTTCTAACAGCATGCAAGTCAAGGTTGCTCTTGCTTCCAAGTTACTCCCTGGCTGGCACGGCTGGATCCGTGGGAATGTCCGCGGGGCTCCCGGGCAGAGGGACGGCGGCGTAGCCAGGAGAGGGCACTCGAGTTTGCTGATGACTTCGCAGACCCCAAGGAAAACGACCGTGAGGTCAAAGGACACCTATTGTTTTGTTCTATTTCCCACTAACAGCGATTGCTACGGGTTGTTGCTTTCGGTAGGGTGGTGAGGGGTTTTCTGGTTCTTGAGTGTTGCATTAGATAGGACCGAGCTCAAGTTATCTTCCCTTCAAATGATCTTGCCTAGCAAAAAGGAAAAGCCATTTAAACTCATTTTAGAGTTGAATGTTTAAACATGCAGAGGTTTTAATGGTATTAGCATTTTTCAAGCGTTTTGTCACTACATAGGTTCTTTTAAATAATATGTTTTTAAAATGCTAACCAATGAAAATGAGATTTTCAAAGCTCAAAAGAAAACTTGTGAATACCATTCACTTCCCAAAAGAAGTGAACCTGAGGATATGAGAAAAGACTTTTTCAGCCTACATTTTAATTTTTAAGTTCATGGGAAGCTCTATTACAGAAATAAATTCTATTTCTTTTATCAGTATTTTGATTTCGATGATAAAGCTAATGTCTCAGGTATGAACCCAGCATAAATTCCTTGATTCATGGCCTGGTGATAACAGCATTGAAGTGAACACAAAAACACAGATATGTATTTTCTCCAGCTTGCTTCTGAAGTGAAATAAGCATATCAGGCATGGCTGAATCACAGAATTACCTTGGCTGGAAAAGACCTTCAAGATCATTGAGTCCAACTGTTAACCTAACACTTACAAGTCCTTAATTAAACCATATCCCTAAGTACTATGCTTATATGACTCTTAAATACCTCCAGAGATGGTGACTCCACCACTGGGTGGAAGGGACGGAAGGGACCTCTAGAGATCATCCAGTCCAACTCTCCTGTCAAAGCAGGATAACCCAGGGCAGGCCACACAGCAACACATCCAGGTGGGTTTTGAAAGTCTCCAAAGAAGGAAACTCCACACCCACTCTGGGCAGCCTGTTCCCGTGTCCTGTCACCCTCACAGTAAAGAAGTTTCTTCTCATGCTGAGGTGGAACTTCCCATGTTCTAGTGTAAACCCATTATTCCTTGTCCTATTACTGGGCACTGCTGAAAAGAGATTGGTCTCATCCTTTTGACCTCTCAGATATTTACAGACATTAATAAGATACACTCTTCTTTTCTCAAGGATAAACAGCCCAAATTCTTCCAATCTTCCAACTTTAGGATCTTTCTTCCAAGACAGAAAGTTTTAGGGCTTTTTTAGGTTTTTTCTTTCAAAAACCTACATGGGTGGCTGGAGATCAAGTGGGATTTTAACACTATAGGAAAGGAAGTGAAATTTGAGCAAATGAGACTGAATGACATCTTCAGCTAATCAGTGATTTTAGTCACATAAGCATTCTACCATCATGCAGTCGGACATATTGCGTAGCAGAAACCATGGAATTTCACCCTACAATTTCTGTAGTGTATCAAATAAGAATATGGTTGAATTACAGTATAGTATTCAGAAAAGCATCTGGTCTTGATTTTAGAAGTCTGGATAAAATGTTTGCACCTAGTATTCAGGTCATTCTAAAATGGGATGGGCACCTACTTCACTTAGGCTTTTAATATATTGTCTCTTTTAAAGATGGCTGCCATGATTATTTTGGAAGCATATCAATATACAACTAATGTCAAGCTTAATGTTACTAACTATAATTTTTATAAAGAGGGAAAAAAATGTGAAACTCCCAAAGAGCTTACTGTTTAACAGGCATTATAATAGAGACTTCATCTTTCATTTTTCCTTTCAAAATATTATTTTTCATTTGCAGACATACATAATAATTTCTTGCAGGTGTGGGTGGTTGACTGATACAATGTGAAAAATAAAAGGTATCCAAATCAGAAAAATACTGAAATATATAGTTAACTTTTATAAATGAAAAATAATTATTAATAATTGGAAGACTAAATTCTGTATTTATAATTCTGGTACTTGGAAATACTGTAGGAACAAATGCTATTAGGCTCTGTACCAGGCCAGGCATTTTTAAGAACAGTATCCACACCCTGAAATAGAAATTAATCTACTCTGATTTCTCTTTCTCTACATACTTCCTAGTGATGGTTCTGCAGCATTTTGTCTGAATTCTTAAGACATTTTCCAGAGCTGTAGTTGATTTCACATACATGATCATCAAATCTCATCTATGAAATCTTAATCTTAATGAAACACATCTTAAAATGAGGGCCAGGAGAGGACAAGGTGATATGTGAGGGATCTAATATCCTTTCTTATCTAAAAGTGTCAGGCTGGGTGACTTCGTGTTGAGAAGCATATGCTCACTCTGTGAGCTACAGAGTCATCTTTACACACCACTAAGGTAAGAAAAAACTTCTGCTTACCATCCAGTTAAGGAACTCTTTGAGGCACTGCCTTTATCAAGTGCCTCTTGTCTGTAGGTACAAAGAACCAGACAATGCATGAGAGGCATTGCCATCAACTTTTCCATTTAACTTACACTTGCTCAGAGGAAATAATATATCTTGAACACAAAAAGATCTGCAGTAACAAAACGCTTGAAAAACAAAAGGGGAAAGAGCTTTTTCCCATTCCTGTTGCAAGTGATGTTGAGGTGAAGGCACTGCAGGAAGGCTGACCACTGCAGAGTGGAAAGACTAATGCATGGTGTTTACTCATGGCAGGAGTACTCATGAAGAGGCTTCACTTCAGTGGCTATAACTCTTGTTTGGACACTGACAAGCATGTCATCCTCTGCTGAGATGGTATCATCTTGCTTATCATGGCATGATGGCCAAATCAACGCAACCAAGTCTGCAGCCCCCATGCAGTCAAGGAGGGAGCAGGGCTCTGAGCTGTGGTGTGCTGCCACATGTGTCTGCACCTCAGCTTTCCAGTCCACCTTTCAGATATTCTCTGAAACTGCACTGAACTAAAAGAGATCAAATGCAACTTCCTAGAGGAACATGAGCACCTCACCAAAGGGTAGCAGCACACACCTCTGGGGAGTGAGGGAGGTGACTGTACCTGAAACAGTGTCAGATATTTGTTTGCTGAACAGGAGTCAAAGCCCTTTATCTCTCTGTGCTTGGATTCACTGTCTACAGTTATACAGGACAAGGACATCCTATAACAAGAATAACCACACTAAAAGAGAGGGAAGTCGTCAGATCACTCAACTGTTGGACCCTTCAAGTCCTTGTTTAGTTAGCAAGCATGGGAGAAAACAAAATTGAAGTTGTAGAGAATATGTGTAAAGGAAGCACAGAAAAGGTTTCACAAAATTGTTGGAGTACCCACTCTCAGAACAAGAAAAGATAATTAATATGTCAACCAATATCAGACACATCCAAAACAGGAAAAAATAGAAAATGGGTGATGTGTCTAGGTAAAGATTAGTAAAGAAAAGGAAAACACAAGTCTGTACAAGAAGTAATATGGACATGTAAATCACAGATTAAATTAGAAAATTTCAATATGTCAAATAAATTTCTTAAAGATCCCTAGTCATAACCAAATATATTGTATATGTCCTTACAATCCTTCAAATAGGATAAGAATGGTAGTTTTTGTGTTACTTTTCAACACTTTTGGGGATTCAGTCGATTATTTTCATGAGGAATTGCTGGAGAATGCTATGTCACCATTTAATCAGAAGAAAGATTGCAGAACAGAGGGAATATTTCTTGTTTATTTTCTTAACAGTAGGAGAGCAATATGTTAAAATGGAAAATAAGCCAGCTTAGAATGTTAGCTCAATAAAAGCTATCAGTTATTGTTTATGGATTGGATCAAGGTTTCATTATTTTTTTTTTTAATTGTCCCTGCATTACTTGTGCACATGTGACTATAGTTTATGCTGTTATGTTGTCAGGCTTCTGATAATGGGAAGGACTGTTTGTTTAGACTGTGTAGCTCTTCACTTTAATTCACTCTGGCTCCAGTGTGACATGTTAAAACTACTACCAATGGAAAATCCAAATTTCCCAGAAAGACTTAAAAGAGCAACCTCAGTGAACTGAAATTATCTCCTCTTAAAGCTAATTACCTTAGTATACTTAAGAAAGTAGTGGTATAGGAAATCTGTTTCTTTAGACTCTCTTCTGTTTCATTAAATGCCTTGGGTCAACATGAATAATTAGTTTGCTTTTATTAAACTTTTTTTCATTATTCATTTACATGCCTGTGGAAGAACATAAAACTAAAATAATCCGACAAATTAAGAGTGATTTCTTGAGACAGGCATTAATAATTAAAAAACAAACAGAAAATATTTTCACCTTTCAGTTTATTTTATTAAAAAGAAAGTACTGTGAGGTTTCCATTTAATGGGAAGCTTTAAAACATTAATGAGTCTCCCAGGGCAGTTATTGCAAGTAAATATGGAATGCTTCCAAAATTAAGTACATTCTACTATTTTCTGTTACCTAAGGGCCAGACTTAGGAAAAATATTAATTGAAGGCTGATTGCTGACGAAAGCAATAAATGATTCTGCAGTCCATGCCGTCTTCTTCCAGGAGTGTCCACCTAATACCATTAGTAGGCACTGAAGGGTGGCAGTGTTCCTGAATCCTCAGGAACCAGTTTAGAGCAAACTCTTAAGTTTAACTGACCCTACTGTAATTTTGGCAATCATTTTAAAGCCTCCCATCCTAAGTATTTTATAACCTTTTATAAAGGCCAACCTGGGGGACAAATCAAAAGGTTCTCTTACTCCAAAGCCTGCAGATTTTACTGCAACACCCAGGCTGTGTTACATGCTAGCAAATCATAGGCTAAAGGTGAGGAAGAAAGATGAGGAGAGTATGTGGAGAAAGATCTCCTAATGCAGTTCCCTATCAACCTCTACTAGCCATACATTCCACTTCCATTTATTCTGATATAAATTAAGCACTGTTTTCCCAGGCTTATTAAGAGAGTTGTTTCCCTGTCAGTGTCAGTGTTCAGCTCACCCTTTTGCATGGCAGTCATGAACATACAGCCTCCCCCCACACCCACACATACTGGAGCTATGTTCATGCTTCTCTAAATATGTATTATTGAGACACTGTCAAATGCATTTTCTCCCACCCACCTTAAACTCACAGACCAGGAATTACACAGAAAAGTTCATTCCTTTGAAATCAGTGAACAATAGGTCAGTATTCCCACATTTTTTCTAATCTTGGATTATACGCATGGAAAATAACCACTACTCTTTGACTATTGAGTACAGGCCAAGAAAAAATAATCCATAGGTTTTAAAGCAATTTCTTTAGATATTGTTTTCTTTTCCATTGCCATGGAAATTAAGAAAAACACTGTTGCAGCAAATCAAGCTTAAATCAAAGCACAGACTCATTTGTTTAGCTCTTTGGATAAAGATTAGTTTCAGCAAAAAAAGCAGCAAAATGACAGCTCTGAATATGATCAGTTATCATGATAACTTTGGAAATCCTTCCAATAACATTATTCCTTATCCTTGACTTCATTTATGCAGTCTTCCCTCTCTGTACACAAAGCTATTGATTATATTGTAAGCAGCTTGCCACACTGGATATTTATTCCTCTAGACCAGCTAGTTTTGTAATACTTTCCATTCAAAGCTCAGCACCAATGTTCTGGAAAAAGAGGAAATACATTTGGTGTAAAGACTGATATAGAATATAACATCTAGAAGAAAATTATTTTTTAAACTTGTTATTCAGAGGTAGGCTAATGATCTTCACACAAACAGTTGCAGCTCACCCTAAGCCCTTGTTATTTTATCCCTGACTACACAGGATGTTCTACATAGCCAAAAAATCTCTTAAGGAAAAAAAAACAACTTTGTGAACACCTGGCTACATCATCTTGCAAAACAAATATCTCTGTGAATTGCATAGGAAAATAAAGGACCCTTTGCCAGTGTCACTTTTTGTTTCTGTTTTTGTCTTTTTTCTTTAGGGATGAGAATGATGCACCCTAATATGCTGTATTTAGTATGCTTTTTAGATTCATGGTAGTGGAGAAACTGATTGATTAGCTATGTGTTTTGCATGTTTTTATCCTTACATAACGATGATAATAATGATTATAATAATTTGCTTTAAGTTCTTGTGACTATCCCTGTATTTTATCCCAGTAACATTTAATGATCAGTGTAACAGGTTTTTTATGTTGATCGTTTACTGCTCCGTGTAAGAGAAAAAAAAAAAAAAAGAAAAAAGAAAAAGATATTATAGAAACAGATCATTGTTCAGCAGATTAAGAGTTAAATGAAATATAGTTAAATGGAATAAAAGATACACTGCTGAAGTGTGTAAACACTATAACCTGATGGAAATTCAGTTTGGTAGGTGTTATACAAACCACCCAACAAGTCAGTTGTGTTGCTATAAGACACTGCATAAGTTCTCATTAAAAGATTTGGCCTCGGTCTTTAAGGTTAGATCCCAAGAGGCTATTTGATTCCAGATGCAGAGTCTAGCCTGCATCTGTTCAATGCTTACAACAATTTCCAGGAAAAGAAAACTGATTTCAGAATTTTAAACATCTAAAAACCTGTAGCAGTGAACATAGATAAGAGGGGAGAAAGTGTAGTGCACAGCCTTGGAGCAGTACCTTTGCAAAGAAGAGCCCTTGCTGACCCACACCTCTTGCCAACAGTGCTGTCCAACAGCCTAACTTGAATCACACCTGGTCACACTTCATCATACATCCCACCAACCAACCTATGCTTTTGGAAAGTATGGAGTATGGAAGTGGGCTGAGAGGCAGTGAGGTGCCACAACAGAAGGTTTCACAGGAAACGGTTTGGGGGATGGAGCTCAGATTTTACATATGGTTCAGTGCAGGCCTCAGACTCAGTTTTGTGCTCCAAAGTAAAATTGATTAAAGACAACATAAAAAGACCAACCTGGAAACAGGGCAATGATTTTGATTATGTTCCCCGATCAGGACCTGCTGTCCCTTTTTCTGCAAACTGTGAGGCTACCTTTCTAACTCTTTTCTTCTTATCACTAAGCTATTCGACTTTGCTTTTGGAACCGTCACAAAACTTTTAATTCCTCGTTAATCCCATACTATGCCAGAACCAGCCTTCCTTATCTGGAAATGAAGGAATGTTTCCATGACTCTGTGATGCACAGGTCACTCCTTTCCTCACATGAGCGTAAAGATCTCAGGCACATTGAGAAAGGGAAGGACTGAGAATGAAGCTGGGTACCCAGATGAATACACTGCTTGGAAATAAATAAATAAGAAAATCAGAAAGTGTGCTTCCTAGAAGGAAGTATATTTCCTTCTATCCTTTCCTCACTTGGATGCTGGTCATCAGTTGGACCATGTCTTACTTTCAGAATTTGGCCAATGATTAGTATTTCCTGGAATTTTTGTAATAATCTTAAAACGAAGGTTGGCTTAAGAAAACAGGCTGTTTCAGTCCTTTCCCCCCAGAATTAAAGGTACTTTGTTAGTTTTCAAGAACCTGACCATGTAAGTTTTACTTTCCCTATCTTTAAAGCACGGCCATTTGGCACAACTATAATGGCACTGCGAGCTCTCCAGCTGACTAATCTCAAAGAAACTCTGTTAATTTAGTTTATGTTTCTCCTAACTGAGTGAACCACAACAGACTGTGCCCCATACCTTATGAAAGAAAAGCAGTAGTAGAGGAGAATTAATGATATTTCATCATCTGGAGGTGTCAACAGAAACCTCTGCATTGGTACTGGAGCTCAGAGCCTTCCAGTCAGCACCGCATCAGCTGCTGGAACCAAAAGCACTGAGCACAAATCGCAACAACTGCACTGAAGTCTATGCTGGAAAGCAGAAGGCGGTGGTTATGGAAAGCACCTTGTCTACCTGCCATCTGTATAAGAGCACATGTTGTACCTGCACCATCTGTGGATACAGCTACATTGTAATTTAAAGTGTAAAAGCCATCATATTTTTCTGTTAGGAGTCAGGACTCCCCAGTGGACACTAATACGTAAAACGCTTTGTTGCTATAAGGTCCAATTGTGTGTGCACATATGTCGGCCTTTGCTGAGACTCACTAAGTCATTGTCAGGCAGATGTTGTTTTGCCAGGTGTGCTTTTGTAGAGCTTACAGCTGGATAACTTCCCCCCAGAGAGGATTATTAAATTGGAGATGGGTAAGCCTCAAAAGCTTTAGAGGTTCAATTAAATGAGCATCTAAGAGTCTGGATCCTTATCTGAACACCCACCGCCCCCCCTCCTGCCAAGATTATGGGCCTTATAGAATAGACTCTTTTGCAAGCTTTGCTGTAAGTAGGACAAAATGGTATTTTTTTACCTCCCAACAATAACATTAGATTTGCAGATTATTTTAAATTAGCTTTTTGCCAGCTGCAATGTTTCATTTTTGCAAAAAAACTTCAGGACAGTTTCATTTTAGCCAAATCATTTGCCTAGTCCCAAGTTTATAACCTTGTGGGCCATATGCATTGATCTGCAGCAGGTGGAAAATCACCTTTATTTGAATAAAAAAGAAAACTCTGAACTATGCATCTTACAAAATATGTCTAATGCAAAAAGAAGAAACTCTGTTTAGACATAAAGCTTTTACTTGCCCATATATTTCAAGAGGAGAAATAAGACAGTGTTCACAATACTGGTGGTTAAAAAGTCACTTTTTCATTTTTTTGTGAGAGCACTAAATTGTCATTGAGGGGAGCCTAATAAAATGACTGACTTTTCTGCTGTAAAACATTAATCAAAACAGAGAGGCAGGTAAGTTTGTGATGGACCACAACTTTCACTTGAGCCATTCATAAGGCTAGATGTACGATGCAGAAATATTTCCTTTTGCTTTTGAACAACAAAACAAATGCAATATTTCCTGTTTCAAGTGGTAAACTTTTTAGAATACTTAAAAGCTTGTAAGTGCTTCTTCCTAGGCAATAGTAAAGGTTTGACCTGATGACTGGAATTGAGAGAATAATCTGTAATGGATAATTCATTAAATAGGTATGTCTTATTTTTTCAACTAAAAATATCCCCCCAGAGGAAACAAAAAGAGGTGATAGACTTTTCTATCAAGGTTAATAGAAAAATATTTTCAATCAATGACTCAAAATAATTCTCTCCAATTATCACTTACTTATGATCCTGTGTTGGAAATATCTGACACTATTTCTTCATGGTTAATCATTCAAGAACTTTAAAAATAAGCCCAGTGTTGTTTCTGTGATTTTTTTCCTGTAAATAAAGAAAATTGTGTCTGCAAGCAGAGATATTCCTCAAAAACATATGAGAATTTTGCACAAAAATTTTCTAATAGCCAGAATTACTTACTGTAATGTACTAGCAAATATTTGCAGAATATTTTTGTAGAACTGAGGGAAACCAGCTGGAACCACAATACAAAACCAGAAATGGCTTGATCAGGATGATTGAAAATACAAGAAATTGTCAAGTTCTATGTACTTTTGGCTACGTGCATACCTTTTCAGTAGGTCCTAGATAGACTCTGTAAGACAACCTCTATTTTGTTACACAATTTCTCAAAGATATCTGTGTTACTACCTAACTTCCATTAATCTCTATTTTCCCAATCATGTGTATATAAAAGACTAGGAACTCTGTTGCCAGTTCTCATCTGACATTTATACTGAATTATGTATTTGTCATTCAGTACATTGAGACTGAAATAAGTATGTATATGGCTAAATCAGAAAAGACTGAAAGCTTGTGAAAAAAGTACTTAAATCCCATCAACCATTTTGTTTTCAGCTGAGAATATATGACCAAATACAGCTAATGTAGTTATGTAGTAAAGTTCATGATGAGCTTCACCTCAGAGATGCAGTTGCACTGGTCAGCCTCTACCTAGCAAAATTCTTTTTAGGTTCCCTTCATATATTAGTTGGCTTACATTAATTCATGTATTGCCTATCCTAACGTTAGACTTCTAAATAAGGCAGCCTAGGTAGATCTCTGCAAGGATTTCAAAGGCAATTACTACTAATGTCTCATCCAGGAGGTTAACAGAAATACTTTTTTCTGTTCTGAATGTCACACTTCTAGTCACTTTGCAAGCATTCTCCCTTTCTTGCTAAAGTTCTGAGCAAGAAAGACAGCAAGGATGTGAAGACAGTGTTTCAGCAACTAATATAATGCAACATGTAAGAACAATACTGAGTCAATTTCAAACAGTCAATTTCTGAAGAAATCCCTATTGTCCAGAAAATTATTTATTAAGATTTACTTACTAAATTAACTAAATTGCTCTAAAATTTTTCAGCTACAGTAAGCTTATGTCAGTTTGTAAAAAGTATAAAAACTTTCAGTTGGCCAGGTCTGTATCTCAAATTTATAAGTTCCAAATCAGGAGGGTATCAGATGTTTTTATGTTTTGTTGCCAGCACTGTGTGCAGCTGTGGTATTTTCTGATTAATCAGAATGTGAGATTAAAAAACCTGCATATGATTCAGATATTTCTCTTCTCATACTGGAGTTACTTTTTCTGTTGTTCCTAGTTGTTCTGCTACTGAACTCCAATGTTTGGGTTGGTGACACACTACAAATTTTTTAAGGTCAGGTTCTCATACTATTGTTCAGAAGATTTAAAAAGGATTATACTTTCATGTAGAATAAATGTTATGATCGGTTGTGAGAAACAGAAACTCTAATTCATAAAGAGGTTTAGATAATTTTCTCAATCAAGGTATTAGTTCTTATTTATTAAAACTTTCTCTTCCACAGTATAATATCTGGATCCAGTGGTGAAATGGCTTGTCCATAGTAGTCTTTCCTAGAATTCCTTTCATTAAGTACGTTTTGCCACAAAAGTAAATCCACTAATGGAAAATAAATACATAAATATATAAATAAACCCACAGTTGTTATGATAGGTGATGGTCTGACAGTTGCAGAAAACAACACGGTTGTATTTTTCTACTGAAAAAAAAATGCACCAATTGTGTTTTCTTCCTTTTCATAATAAAATATTGGGGTTTTTTTCAGAGCTGGACTTTATTTTTAAATGAAAAGTGAACTTTAAGATAAGGTTATATTTTCAGACATAAAAGGGTTTTCCTTATCTGACTTCCTGACACTTTGTTTTAACTGTCTTTTCTTTTAAAAAATCATTTGACCTTTTAAATTACTAGAATTGGAGATAAAACATCACGGAACCCTGTGGAGCTGACAGACAACAGATCAAATAATTTTCAGCCATTCTATCTTTATCTTGACATAGAGAGATGTGCAAAAAGGCCACATTTGAACAGCATCAGTCTGTCTTATTGTCACTTATATAAAAAAAAAATCTATGAAATCTTGGTAGAACTACCTGACTTGTAAAAAAAAAATTTTTTTTTTCTTTGCTTGGGATTTTCACCCTTAAAATACCATAAAAACCATGGAAAATCTTGATGCTTTTTCAGAATGTTATGAAAAAAGGAAAAATGAGAACTGAAACACAAACAACTTAGGAAATTAACTCATTAGCTTAAAAATTAGCTTACCTACACATCGATGTCCACCTGCTAAAATAATTTCCTCTTTCTGGTTTTACTCCTTTACTGCTGTGTAATGCAGAATAGGTAAATCTGCTGTCTTCTAGGTAGACCTGATGGCAGCTAAACATGATGGATAGCTGCTGTGATTCCAAGGTATTAGACTTTGCTTCTTTCGACCTTCCTATTAATATGAATTTTCAGCCCATACACAATGTTGTAAAATGTCACAGAATCTGAAGACAGCCAGAAGATGTTAAAGAAGACAAAATGAGAGTAAAGGTCATAGATATCCTTTTAAAAAGTTGAATAAAAATGAATCGAGGGCCAGGAAGATCAGACAGAAGAGCTTCATCTTCTCTTTAACCAGAATTGGGGGTTAGTTCTTGTCAAGTAGTGATAAAAAGGATTAGATATGCTGGCAGTGTGGCCAAGATGATTCAAGTCTTCCTTTTGTGACAGATTCGTGGGATTTATGTTACACACAAAACTTTCATTCAGATAAACTGCATTAAAAACACAGCCTTACAGTTTAATCATGCCAGTTTCACTCAATGTAGGCTGAAATGTACTGCACTAAAGAGCAGAGACCAGTAGGGGTCTGAGCAGTCAGTCAGCTGCGTGGTATTGTCTATCTACACAACCTCCAAAGAAGTTTAAAGGAAACACCTTGAGACTTGTGTGGATTTTTATTAAGCTTGCACTGTGAATTGATGGGGTGCTGGTGAAAAACAAACATAGGCAAAGCAACGTGAGGTCTGCTTCACACAAGAGCTCTTTATTGACAGTTTATGACATAGACTTGTAGTGGCCCAATATTGCTCCTATGACCCTCACCTCCCAAAACTTACAGGCATTTTGAGACTTTGTTCACCCCATGAGGGCCCTGCCTGGTTTTATCATTGCAACTTTCTCCTCAGTGTTGTTCTGAGAATTAATTGGGAGCACTGGAGACAATTCCACATGCTTTTTTGCCATCTCTTGACCTAAAGTTCTGCCAGCTTCACTTTTCTAATACACAGATAGACCTGGATGAGGACTGTGTCAAATTATACATGGAGCATTAATAATAGGGTCTACAGTGAATTAAGACTTTGAGCTGACACCCAAATTCCACACTCACACTGGCCCAAATTTAAAATTGCAAGAGAGGAAAGGACATGTGTAGTTTGGTGGTTTCTTTCCCCCCAAAGATAAGGGAAAGTATTACTATATTAATACATTAATATTATAATATATGAATATATTAATATATTATAATAAATGAAACTATTAATTCTTATTTCTACAGCTCTTGAACTCCTTTGTTTTTTGTTCTATGTGATCTTGCTATTGAAAAGTAAAATAAGGCGAATGGGTAATAGGTTAAAAGTCTACATGTACATAACTTTGAGTAGAGGAAAAATAAGACCAGGTGGAGTTTTTTACTTATTTAAGGATTGCATTTGTTAATAAAGGTATCTCCCTCGATCCCAATGAAGCTTTTTATGTTAAGTTCTGTTTGTGTTTCACAGTAGCTTTCCCTTAAATTTCCTTTCATCTTAAGAAAACCTTCCAAGAAAGAGCACTCAGAAAAAAAAGATTTTGGCTATATGCGATAAAGCCAGGAGTAAGCAAGATATAAAAGATCAAAATGAAAACTAAACTTGCTTCATAAGAAATCCAGTATTTCTACTAGACTTCACATTATCTAACAGTGCTCATTAAAGCAAAATTAACAGAGCAGTAAAATAGATAATAAGTACACACTACGTTCTAAGGCCAAGTTTTCTGACTGATCAAGTTCTTCAAGAGCTTGCAGGAAAAGATTTTTTTTTTCCTTTCTGGAGTCCTGCTAATGCACCCTGCCAAATCTGTCTTGAGAGCTAGAACAGGGGACACCCTCCCAGTGACTGTATCTGTGGTTTCCTTAGCTGGGACTTTTACTCACAATCAGCATTCAGCATTTCTGGGACAAGTTTTTATAGAATTCTAGAATATCAGTTTGGAAGTGACCTCAAGGATCATCTGGTCCAACCATTCTTGACAGTTTTACCTCGATTCAAAAAGTTATCAAATGCATGTTTGGAAATGGATGTTTTATACCGATCACTAAACAGAGCCTATAATAGACATAATTCTCACCAAGCTGTTGAAATGCAGTGACCAAGAAAGGAGAGTCAATAGGAGTCAGTACTGCCAGTACTTTTGAAGTATCAGTTTCCACGTAAACATAAGTCCACACAAACTCTTGCAGTTGTCTTCGATTTTTTTTTTTCTTGCCTTCTGTCTCCACATTACAATATTTGCAATACAATAACATTTTCATATTGGTGGTTAGATATATGGTTATGAGAACAACCCAAATTCACCTATCAGACAATTCTGTGAAGTGATGAAGCACAAAAGCCAGTACCACTGGCCTACAGTTGTGTCCAGTACTACTGAACCTACAGTTCACATACCACACTGTGTGTTCTCCAGAAGTGGCATGTCTACAAAGGATTATGAAAATTACAGTAGCTTCAGAATCTGCTTATTTTCTAGTTATGGGGTTTCCTAAACCAGAAGTCATTTCTATAGGTATAGTCACACCAAATAGTTTGTTCCTTCATGAGCACACCAAACCACAGACCAAAAATCATAGAATCATAGAATTGGCTGGGTTGGAAGGGACCTCAGAGATCATCAAGTCCAACCCTTGATCCACTATCGCTGCAGTTACCAGACCATGGCACTGAGTGCCACATCCAGTCTCTTTTTAAATATCTCCAGGGACGGAGAATCCACTACTTCCTGGGGCAGCCCATTCCAATGCTTGATCACCCTCTCAGTAAAGAAATTCTTTCTAATGTCCAACCTAAACCTCCCCTGGCACAACTTGAGACCGTGTCCTCTTGTCTTGCTGAGAGTTGCCTGGGAAAAGAGACCAACCCCCACCTGGCTACAACCTCCTTTCAGGGAGTTGTAGAGAGTGATGAGGTCTCCCCTGAGCCTCCTCTTCTCCAGGCTGAACAGCCCCAGCTCCCTCAGCCTCTCTTCATAGGATCTGTGCTCGAGTCCCTTCACCAGCCAGGTTGCCCTCCTTTGGACCTGCTCCAGGACCTCAATCTCCTTCCTAAACTGAGGGGTCCAGAACTGGACACAGTACTCAAGGTGTGGCCTCACCAGCGCTGAGTACAGGGGCAGAATCACTTCCTTGGCTCTGCTGGCCACACTGTTCCTGATACAGGCCAGGATGCCATTGGCCTTCTTGGCTACCTGGGCACACTGTTGGCTCATGTTCAGCTTCCTGCCAATCCAGACTCCCAGGTCCCTCTCTGTCTGGCTGCTCTCAGCCACCCTGTGCCCAGCCTGTAGCGCTGCATGGGGTTGTTGTGGCCAAAGTGCAGGACCCGGCACTTGGCCTTGTTCAACCTCATCCCGTTGGAATCAGCCCAGCTCTCCAGGTCCCTCTGCAGAGCCCTCCTGCTTTCCAGCTGATCGACACTTCCTCCCAGCTTTGTGTCATCTGCAAATTTTCTGATGATGGACTCAATCCCCTCATCTAAATCATCAATAAAGATATTAAACAGAACTGGGCCCAACACTGATCCCTGAGGGACACCACTGGTGAGCGGCCACCAACTGGATGCAGCCCCCTTCAGCACCACTCTCTGGGCCCGGCCCTCCAGCCAGTTCCTAACCCAGCACAGAGTGTCCCTGTTCAAGCTGTGGGCTGACAGCTTTTTCAGGAGAATGCTGTGGGAGACGGTGTCAAAGGCCTTGCTGAAGTCCAGGTAGACGGACTTATCACGGGCTTATTTAACATTTACAATGTTTTTGCAAAGAATTGCCCAACTGAGCTTGCCAACCACATACAGAACCTCTTCTGTTTCCTCTGGTGCACCTTAGTTCCAGTATTCAAAGAAATAGCAAACAACTGATATCTTTTTAGCTTTTGCATAATATTTAGAATTGTATTGGGCTCTTTCATGTTCTGCCTTCTCCGTTCTTTCTTTCCCAAAATGTTTTTTTCTTTCTTTCTAAGAAGTTCTTTCCTTGCTTTGAGTCAACACTGTCACCTCTCTCTGAATATTTTCCAGATCTACTCTATATTTGACATACAAGGTGTCAGAATTCATTCAGTAGTATAGTGAAGTAGAGGATGAACTGATCTGCACAGAGCTCTTTATTCATAATGTCCTCTGAAACGGGGGAAAAACTACAGCACAATGCCAAGATATTCCAAGGAGCTACAGTATTGATACTGCAAAGAAAACAAAAGGTGCAGGTTTTGACTTGAGGTTTGTGTTGTGGTTTTTTAAGCCTTAATATCTATAGTTATTTCCTTTGGACTTACAAAGTACCAAATTTAAAGAAACAACTCTGAAATACTAGAAAGTGACTGTGAACCACTCTGGTTTGGAGTCTGATAAATTACATACTTGAATGGTGCTCAGGACAAATCTGGAAAAAAAACTAGCTTGATTGTCTAGGAGAATTATACAGCTTTCATAAAACTTTTGCAGCACTTAGATCTATTTTATGTCATGCCACTAGCTTTTGAATGGCATGGTAAATCAAATCCAACACCAGACTCAGTTGCTTTTATTATAAGATGATACCTTGGGAGTGCTTCAGCTGATGTGTCAAAATGTTCCAGGAACCCACAGATACAAATGCTTTGATTTTCATACAACTTAAAAAAACCAAGAAAATCCTTGCCTATAGAACAGCCAGACTCTCCAGACCATTTAATACTACTGCCTCTCCTTTCTACTGCCTGCATATCTCAAAGGCAGCAAATTAATCTTATGTGTGAGCAGATAATGGCTGAGAGTCTACTAAAAAAAGAGCTTTCCAGAGCAGCCTGTGGGAAGAAGCAAAAACTCCAGTGCAGGAAGACAGAAACAGCAGGCATCAGAGAATCAGCAGATGTGGGGTGAAGAGGAAGTAATGAAAAGTGAACTGGGAAACATGAGCAAGAGGATAGAATCCAGAGTACAGAGCAGGAAAACTTAATGGAAAACATTTTACAAGTTTCAAAGCAGAGATCCAGAGTCAAGGCGTCAGAAGAACTAGAAACTTTGCCATGCAGAAGAATACATATAATAGCAGAATGCCCTATTCCTGTCAAAGGTGGATACTGGAGTGTGATTGATCTACAGGTTAAAGTAATTACTAAAAGGAAGATGGTAAAGGGCAGGTAGTGGGCATAGAGGTATGAACTCATAGGAATGGTCAGGAACCTGGACAAGTTTGGTTGTGTGGACTAAGAATCACCATGCAGTTAGTTCCCAGTCTGGCAAAGTTCTGAAAGGTCCCTTAATTCTCTTCAGCAACAAATAGGCACAGGGGACAAATTGTTTTGATAGGGATGGAAGGTGGGTTGCAGCCCACCAGCATCCTTACTGAGATCTCCTCCTCTCCTTCTCTCAGTATGCAATAACTGCCTCTTCACAAAGCTTGGAACAAATTGAAAAACAAGGTAATTTTATAATAAATGCCTCCATTTATTAAATATGGAGGTGGATTAGTAGAAAAGAAACTCCCTCATAACATACTTATTGGTATTCCTTGTCAGCAGCAGTGAAAAGATGACTTAGAAAGCTAGTCCCCCTGTCAGCCTGTGTGTACAGCACAGCAGCCTGATTTTACAGCCATGCCCAATTGCTCAGTACCTATTATAGCTGAGTCACCACAGAGCGCAGAAGATGCTCACTGGCATAGCAGCCCATGCCACTTTACACTTGCAGTAGAGCTGGTAACTTTGAATGCTAATGAACAATTGTGTGCCTGAGAACATGAGTGCTTGAGAAAAAATCACCTCACTGGAGAAGTTGCACTGGACATAGTACCTTGTCACAGCATTACTTGCTGTTGCGGCGAGCCTTCTCTCGGGGACACGTCTCTTCTCCGGAGCTCTCCTGCCGTTCCTCTCCTCAGGTGTCTTCTTCTCTTGTCTTCTGTTCTTCTGACTGACTCTGTTTCTGGGAGCATGCCTTTTATCTTGCCCTTCAGCCCCGCCCATTTCCAGCTGGGGCAGGCCCTAATTATTGGGCACACCTGGGCTTAAGCTCCCAGTTCATTATCGGCGACACCTGAGGACCTGTGGTTCTCTCTACAACTTGTCTTTGGCAAAGATGGCCTTTATCAGATCATCAGTAAGGGCACATAACAGTTACCACCTGAAACTTTTGAGATGTAAATGCCAGACAGTAGCTTTCTGCTGTACACTAAAAAATTACCCCAGATTTTGAAGCTGGAAGTTATCGAACCATAAAAAAATACAGGAAACAGAAATCACTACCAAAATGAAAGAACTACTTTCACGTTATATAGAGCAATGGTTTTCTGTGCTACAAATGTTGAAGACATGGCTTTTAAATGTCAAGCAAGCTACCGAATTTCAAGGTGGCAAATATTCTACATGTCTCAGAAGTGTTTCAGAAATGCAACTGAATAATTTAGACATTGCAATTTTATGTAGCTGGACAGCATGAGAAGCTGGACAGCACTACTGAACCATCAAACGGCTTTATTGTGCCACAGTATATATTTTAGGAATGATTATCACACAAGCTGTTAAACAGAGCTGGTATGGACAAATCAGTTACTTTCCAAAGCATTGCTTTTAATAGCCTAAAGTGAATATTTACAGCCTAACACCAGTTGCATACATTATATTGGCTTCTAAGAGGTCTGGAGGAGCCTACTACAGCTAAGCAGAATTTAATCATTGGGAAAGAATTTCAAGTCATTAAAAGAGCAAATGTGTTGGAAAAATTGATATGTGGAATTATAGTGGAGGGAGGGGGAGAAACAACAATATTTTATTCATTAAATAACTTCTCTGATGTCTTCTGAACTGTGCATGGATACGGAGCTGTTCACAGAAAACACATTTGCATCAGATTCCAGGAATTGGATTCTTTTTAGTATTCTTTGGTGGAAAATTAAGGCTTGGCTGCTTACCAGATTATTTGCTCTTTGATAAATGTAACAGTTTTACAAGCTCTGATGGACTGGGGACAATCATTCCTAAGAAATTTGATCATCACTGAGGCTATTGCAAAAACTGAAGAGATGCTACCAGCTAAGTAAGTAAACCATGTAATTGAGATATCAGTGTAGAAGTTGCATGAGAAGACACATATTTTAACACTGAATAAGAATTTTAATTACATGCCTCCACAGTGATCAAGGCCTCTTGGGAAAAAAAGTGACTGTGGCACATTTTCAGGAGAGTAGTGACTTTTTAAGCTGAGCTATCAGTTGCCATGCTTGGAGATGGCTACACTGACACAATCCCTACAGTCAACATTGCTTCCAGTTTTATTAGCATCTCTCTTTCTGTCCCTGGTATCTTAATATTTTGCAACAGGCTTAGATACCTTCCCTTGCCATTAAAACAGGGAGGCATGTTATTTTAGCTTAACCATTTCCAGGTTTTATATTGCTGAATGGTACCAGCATTTCCAGATCCCTGCTGTGTTATACAGATTTGGGCAGTTTATCCCAGAATCAGAATTATTTCATTCTCAGTATATGCTGATTTCTGTTACAACACAGCATACTTTCTTTGGGATGGCAATCTATGCACAGTGCTAGCATTACAGTCAGTATACATCCTGTAGTTTGAATCTTCATAACAATTCTTGTGTAAGTGGATACTCTAAGTGCTTATGCTGAGAACCATTCTTATTAGTGGATCTGTTAGAAGACTTTGTTTCCCTACCCAGACATACTTTGACCAAACTGGGAGGTATTTTACATCTCTGTAACCTTTCTCCTCTTGCATCATTTTGACGGAAATGGAAGTTATTGAGGAAGTAAAGGGAATGACAGGTTTTTCTGTCAGAGATCCAGACAGAAAACATAAGTTAATAAGACGTTTCCTTAGGAAAATTCCAGCCCCTTTATCTTTCATTGAGTGAGCCAGTTTTGTGCAAGAATGTTTGTGTTTTCTCTGTAAGCATCCAGGCTCTGTAATCCTCATATCTTTCCTGAAAAGATTTACTGCCACAGTGGAAATTCATAGAGGAAATAGGCACCCTAGGAGAGAGAGATTTTCAGTGGGGACTATGTCAGAGAACTGGTTGGCAAGATTCTGGATGGTCCTAGAAACACAAAATGAGCAATTATTCTGCTTAGTCATGATAGCAACACATGCTAGAACCCTGCACAGAAAAGGCAGTGAGATGGGTGTTTCTGTTGGTTTGTTCACTTTTTTGTTTTTAAATAAACTTAATCAACAGATCCAACCAGAGTTTCACTCTGGGCCTTATCAGGTCTTACAGAAAAAAAAACCCAAAACAACAAACCAGTAGAATCAGGGGAGCCAACATATATTGACACTTATTTTATAATTCATTCAGTTCAAAAGTTTTGGTTTCCTGATCACACCTGAAATGAATTCTCACTACCCCCCAGTGTTTCTAACACAGTTTCGATCTAGCCAAAGAAGGTAAAAGTATGTCTGGCATCCATGCAGCTTGGATTATCACCTTATGGCAGCATAGCTGACATAACTAAATTAATTTGACTTAAGAAATCAGAGAAGTCTTGAACTGTTGTCTTGTAGATGACAAACCAGTGCCTTATCAGTTAAGCTACCCAGGTCCAGTCCACAGCACTCTTAAGTGTGATTTCATCTAAGTAATGTGTTGCTGAGTACAACAGCGAATGAATCTATCACTAGAAACTGTTCCTGATTAAAGGAAATGAAAATTGCATATATATGAACAGTAATTTCAGGGCTATATTAAATTAATACTCAGCATTTTCTAACAATTTCAAAGTGTTTTCAGCATTATTCCTTTGAGCTGAAACAAATATATTTCTTAAATTTTTACAAGATATATGAAGATAGGACAAATATTTGTTTCAAAAATAAGCTGCAGCTCAGTGTTTAAGACTACCCACTCATTTTACTGGTTCTATTAGAAACTACTGTCCAAATTGCACCAACTTAATCCTTCATAAAACCTGAGTATTTCACATTGGCTGGTCATAGGCCCAATTGTACAGAATTTAGGCCACCTTAATTTGGGTCTAGCCCACTAGACATTCTTAATGTGGGTGAGTAACCCATACCATGGAGATTTTGGTAGTTCTTTGAAACAGAATCTATTCTTCACGTATATATTTATAGGAAAATGAAGGGCTCATCTGGGTCCATAATTTGGATTTGTAATAGGCTGTATAACTTGATGGTGCCAACAGCTGCTCTTTTAAGAAAAAGTGCCATGCACATGCAGGATGCCTCCTGAGCTGCTGATTTGTGGTCACCTAGACAAAGTTAGTGCTTAGAGAGTGTGGGTCAGACCATCATTTATCATCAGAAGTGAAAATATCCTTGACCAAAAAATGCTTATTAAGGCATATGTAACTTATTCTTTGGAGAGTTTAACTTCTTTTTCATGCCAAATCCTTAACTCCTCCCTTTGACATTAAAAATTATATTTTAAATTTACTAAATTCTTTTTCCAAAAGAATCTAGGCACCTGGGATCAGATTTCCCATTGGATGTTACCAGGGTTTATGCTTCTCCATCACACTTGACATTGTGAACTCACTTGAGCATTCACTTAGTATCAGGTATGAGAATTTAATGCTTCTAGCACTCAAGGGGTGTATTAATTATGGAATCTTAGTCACATAACAATCTAAAATGGGTCTTAGTCCCATAATAGTTCAAAGCATAATAGATGCAAGGAAAATAAGATACCATATTCTTGTTTAAAAAGGAAAAAGTGAACAACAATAGCAGAAGTTCCTTGTCAAAAACCAAAATGAAGCACAGGTTAATATCAGACTTAAGAAATAGAATTGTGAAAGAAAATCTTTGTCATTCCATTAAAGATGAATTGTTTGTTTTGGTTTTTAATTTAGCAGGCTAGTCAGTGTGCATTTTCTAAATCACTAAATATAGTGATTATTATATCATTGTGGATACATTGTGGATAATATAATCATTGTGGATTTTAAAAGCCAAAGCAGAAATAGTGGAGTTCATCCCATCCCAGATGAATGCTTCAAGTATATCTTACAGCGCCTGTTGAAAATTACTTTTTCCTCAGGTCACAAGAATTCATCAAGCTTTATACATTTTTTTATTAAATAGAAATTTATATCTAAGCAATTTTAAAATTTACATACACAAGACAATATTCAGACAAATATTTAATTAATTGGTTTCTACAGATATATGATCAATTGCATTTTTCTTGCTCATGTTTTTTTTTCATTTTTATTATTTTATTTCCCAGTCATATTCACATGTTCCCTCACACAGATTTATTATCTTTATGTTATGGTGAACTGATTGCATCTGCCTCTGGTGTTCAGCACATCTTTAATTACTACCAGATCTTCAAGTATTTTCAGAAGATACCCATTAGAAATATCATCAACCTTTTCTATCCTTGTTCTCCAAAGGAATCTTTGGGCAGACACTCTCACACAATAGTAACATTTACACATTAACTTTCCTCAGCCACCTTGCTCAGCACACTTAGCCTGGCTCCACCATGGCTGAGAGCCTTAATCAGATATCATACTAATGAAAGCTATGTCACTAATGATGTCAGATGAATGGTGGTCACGTGGCAACAGTCTCATTTGAAGCAAACAGTGCCACACTTGTTTTTAGGCTACTTTATGACTTGGCTGAAAAATTACTTTTTTCACAACGAAACACCAATAATGTATGAGCTGTTACCATAGGATTTTAGCACGTCTACTATTTTCTCAGCGTTCTTTTAATATACCTAGCTGGACAAACAGTGTAAATATCATTAAGCTACACGTATTATCAAACTCATCAATCAGTGTATAAGTTAACCAGGTGAAAGCCTGGCAATCCTTTCTGGCATTTCAAATCCTCAAAGAAATGGTATTATGGAAAACATATGAAGGAGAAAATATTTTAATTTTGCACTCTGATGTGGCTGATACCAGGTTTACACGTACAGGAAAACAGGGACACTTGGCCAGCACTCCTGATAGGTCTCAAATGCACACTTTTCCTGTTCCTTGTCAGGACTTCAGCGGGTTGGTGTGCCTGCCCATGTAGGGGGGCTGGACCTAGATGATCTTTAAGGTCCGTTCCAACCCTAGTCATTCTACAATCCTCTGACTCTGTATATACACACAGGACAGAATATCCAGGCTGAGCAGGAGGGAAACATTTGCCCTCTGGCTCCACTCACACTGCGACAAAACAGAAGCCCCAGATTTTTGCAACATTTTATTCAAACTCTTTCCGTCCGGCTTCTGAGGTTAAAATGCTCCTTCTTATTTCTCATATGCATAGCTAGCACTCCTACTCCCAGCACAGGATTACAGGCAAGCCTGACTTTTTCAGAGTGAAATATTGGAAAGCCCACTGACTTGTCAGGGATCCAGACACTGCTTAGAAGTTGGCAGTGGTGACACAGCAGTGCTGCTTTGCAAAAAATCACATCAAAGTGTCTGGTCGTCAACCTGTACCTGGAGAAGATAAATATTAAAGTCAACTACCAGAAATTACTGTAATGGGGAAAAATTTAAAGTAGCCACATACCAAGTAGCCGTATCAATGTTCTTCTGTTACTCCTCTCACTCCTCTTGATCAGCTTAAGATAACAGTCTGACACTGCTGTTGAAAAGCAAAGTCCCCACACCACTCTCTGGCTGCTCCTTCTCAGGACCCCAGGAGCATGTGATGGCTATGGCTGCAGGACAAGCTGGTGCAGGGTGGGATGGCTTTGTCAGTGTTTGTGCCATCAGACAAGGCATGGGTACTGGGATGGTACTGGGAGCTGCTGGAGAAGCAGGGAGAACAGGAATGCCTCTCACTGACATTAGAGGTTTGTGCAGTTTAAATTCATCACAAAGCCATGGTACGTGCTTGTAGCAAGAGGCTGAAATCCCAAGGGGGTCACAGACCTCTCTGTTTGGTATGTAATGCTTCTTTCATTTCAACTTAATGATCATGAAGGTGGTTAAAAATCATTGTGTTTATTCATCCAGGGAGCAGGAAAAATGGCAAAGATAACAAAAAGAAGCTATATAACAAAACCCTGAACTTAAAGCACTGAGTGGTCAGAAAAACATGAAAAAATATTTCATCAATACTGTATCACTAATGAAGTGTGGAAATGAAGAATCCTCAAAGAGAAAGCAAGGAAAAATATTCAGACATGTACTGAGAACTATTCAGTGATTCCAAACTATTATTATAAGAACAGATACTATAAATGCATATCATAGTATATTCTGCCTGTAATGAAGGAAAAGCAGAATTGATCCTAGAATGGTATTGGCATAGTCTTTGGATTAGCACAACAGTCAAAAAAATCTGTCTTATAAATGCAGAAGTTCCAACTAGCTATAATAGATTCTGGACACAAACTGCATATCATTCATACAGCTAAGCCTTTAGCACTGCTATTATTTTCTGTTGCCTTCTGGCACCACTTAGCAAGTTCAAATGAATTTATTCTCTATCCATTGATATATACTGGGGGAAGGTGGGGGGGAAGAATACAGATTCTCTGCACTGAAAAAGAGCATGTGTGCTTCTCTTACCTTTCTCAGCTTCTTGGAAACAGAAGGTTTTGAAGCCAGAAATAACCAATTTTTCCCATTAAGCCAGTGCATTGTGAAAATCAGGAAAAGATATGAGAACTAGCAGAGAGATAGCAGTTACTAGCAGAGATCAAGGCAGTCAAAACATTATCGTGCATCCCTATGAACTTTGCAAGGTTGCTCTAAGAGAAGAAAGATCACTTAGAACTCTAATAAGCTTTGTTTGGCAAGTATCATCACAGATGCCTAAAAGCAGCAGAATGCCACAACCTCTTTTTTTTGAAGCTAAAACACTAAACCATCAGCATCTTCTCCTGAATAAAATGCTTTTGTCATTTGCTTTGGATCTCAGCTCCAATATTTGTTTCTATCCTGCAATATTAATGGAAGAAGTTATATTTGACCAAAAAAAGACAAGGAAAAAAAGGATGACCACAACAGAGCATAGCAGAGGTTTAAATTAGCACAATACACTCTTTTTGACAGCAGACAGTGGCAGATGTCTAGTAAAGAATATAATAACGGGCATGAACACGATGATGTCTCCCTAGAATATTTTTCCACCTTTCACTGAAAAGATTTGTACGTACAGTAGATACAGGATGACAGAACTTCAGTATACACTTTTACATATTCTGCTTGCACTTACACATGTGGCATTGCTAATGAAGGTTAGGGGCATTCTGTGCTGTCTACACAAAGGCTTTTGTTTCCTTTTTAATGTGAGAAGCCTATAACAGGCTTGAAATTAGGTTTATGCTTATACAATAAATATATTTCAGTTAAAATATATATAAAATATTACTGATTAACATAAGCATTATTATACATATGTTTTATGTTGTCACTGGCTGTTCTCCTCGATCAGTACACTATATAAAAATTGTCTTTTAATGGAAGAATAATATACAGAGACCAAAATAGAAACTGCTAAAACAAACAAGATAATTATCTAAATTTTATAATATCACTCATAAAACGTCTGCCTTTTCCCTTTATGAGCTTGATAGATTAAATTTAGGGCAGATGTTTCATATAATTTACTCAGAAAACAGGAAAATTATTTTAAAAAACTCATAAAACCTACAAAAACACAAATGAAACTAATCTAAAACATATGCAGTCTACAGGTTTAAAGGAAAAGTTAGTTATTCGTGAGGCTATAGAAGGGGATGCTTAAGAGATAAAACCATCTCTCCCACACATTTTATAGTATCGGCTATTATGAACTGCTTTGGACAAGCAGAGGCCCCTCTAAATTTAGGATGCATGAGGTAGCTCTGGCTACCTTCCCAAGGGAGAAGAGAAACTGGGAAAATCACAAACTCTGTTCCTCAGTTCACAGGAGCCAATATGTGGTACCTTGATTGTACTAGAGAGGTACTTGCTGTAATGTGAATGTTGTAGAATAATGACAGGTAGAAGCATCACGTATTATCTATGTGTGCACTGTAAAAGGAGGAACAGGAACAGGTGCAATGCTTTTAATGTTTTGACGAAAAACAACCTTTCTACTGTCAAGAAATACTGAAATCACAATTATTTTTTTTTAACCTAAGGTATCTGTGGCCACACTGACAAAAAGATGTAGAGACAATTTTGAAAGATTTTGTTCCAAAAACTGAAAAATCTTCATGATGCAAAACTCTCAATTTTCAGGACAGTTCTGCTCCTGAGATTCTAGAGAAAAAAAAAAAAAAAAAATCATGAAGTGGTGTGTTATAAACTCTCTTAGCCCAAACTTGTCTGTCAGTCCAGATAGTTTATTAAACTCTGTTTTGAGATCCAGTCAGGAGAGCAGAATGTCTGGCAGTGCCACCGGCAGAAGGTCACACACACCATCTGTGGTTCCTCTGTGGACGGGCAGCTATTTGCTGTACAACGTGAAAGACACTAACTTTTGTAGTGTGAGACTCTTGTAATGCAGAAAGCAATGAAAGTGTGTTTATGAAATAAAAATTTCCCAATCTGTCTCTTTGTAGTTTTAGTTCCTGCTCTTGGTTAGAGCTGGAAAAGGAATTGAACGGCATCTGAAAGCTATCGAGTTATGTCTTTGGCTAGCAGTGATAGAGAAATTATGAACTAGACAAAATAATTTCTTAAATTCCCCAATGTAGTTCATTTGCAAAATTATCAAAAAGTACTAAAATAAATACAAATATCTAATAACTTTTACTTAAATATTATTAAAAAGCATCAAACCAAAAAATCTCTGTCACCTCCTCATTGGAAAGAAGATCTAGACATAAAAGAAATCCAACTACTGTGTTGACAACAGTCATGGATTTCAGGGCCACACAATAAATAATAAACATTCTTAGACAAAGTACATGTTTTTTTTAAATATCCAAAACAATAGGAAAAAAAACAAGACAGCATTTCGATCCCTTAAGTTCAGAGAAATGAGATACAGAGGTTCTTCCTGCCTCAAAAGTAGATCAGCTAGAGAGCAAATCCTGTGGACATGAGAGCTGAATAGTTTTTGCACAGCAGCAAAGATTTTCTTTCTGAGAGTTTGCCCCTTTGCACATTATTCCCTCTGGCAACACATCACAGCTTGGGTTTTTAGAATATGATAAGGAGGATTTGGCATTGAAATACAGACTGTGTGTGAGATACCAATTGAAAGTAGCAAAGAAAGCTACCAAGTGTTCCTCAGCCATCCTGTGTATCATGTGAGAAAGAACACTCAGCTGCCAGGAGAATGGCAAACAAATCTGTTTCAGACTCTCGGGTAGTAGAAAATAACTCAATGAACTAAAATGTGCTATATGATTTTCTCCTGTGGAAGAGAGGCAAATATTCACCCTCCAGATATTGAAGCAAATATATTCAAATGTGTCACCATAAAAAAAGCTGTGGGCCAATTCCTCCCTCAGAACACGTCGGGTTACAACAATGCAGGGAGAAATGTGTAAACTGTTTATGATGGGGAGCATTAAAGCATTGCAGGACAAACGAGTTCAAACACCTGATCTGAGGTAGGAGAAACTGGTTCACTTTGATGCAACATAAACATGTGATCTTGAATAGATAGAGTCAAGGCTCAAAAAAAAAAAGCTTCAGAAAACGGTTAGCCTAGTTCAAATGTCAGTTCTTCCACAGGCCATAAATAAGCTTCAAAGAGTTATAAAATGAGGCAGCAGGCACCAAATGCATGAGATCTCAGAGTAGTTCTAGTAAAAGTACATCACTGCCTCTCTGCTGCACAGAATAATTAGGCAAATACTTTGTTCATCTGCAAGTGCACACACACGTACACATGTTCCCTTCAGAACATTTCTATAGTTTATTAGGTACTGGCACTAAGTGAAGTTTTGTAAACATTTTCATTTCATGATTGTTAGTGGTAAAGAGAATATTTGTGGTGCACAGTCACTAAGCAAACAGAGTGAAAATACTTTTACAGTGAATATAAACGTTTTTATGGAGTATCAGAGAGCGAGAGGAAGCTGCAAATATAGATCAGCAGCAGCTGTTCTGGGGCAAGGCGGCTGCTCTGGATCTAGCAAGCAGCAAGCTGCATTTGGGCAAACAAGTGGGTGTGGGACTGTGTCATGGAATATGGTGACTTTTAAAATGGCTTAACTCATAAACAGATGGGAGGATTTATTTGTCTTTTTTTGTATTTTTAATAGAAATTGGGAAAGTGGCCCAAAAATATCCCTGGATAATCACTTGAATGAAATACTGGATTTCAGTTATTGACAGCCTTTCTCAGTCCATTTTCTATGAATATCCCATTTACTCATAGGAAAGCTTGGAAAAACAGAAACTAAATCCTGTGAAAGAATATATGGCATTTCCAGACTATATATTTATTGTAAAATCCAGATTCAAAGAGACGCATTTGTTCTGCCACAAATAAATAATGAGAACTATTCATTCAAGAAAATTTATTTATGAATACTGAAGGTATATTTGCAGAAAGCTTTTAGCAGATACTTGGGAAAACAAATATACTGGTGAGTGGTCATGCTGGCTTGTAGGATGTTTATCAATTTAAAAAATCAGATTATATTTGTAAAATTTCTTATTCAGCTCTAATCTAGCAGATATATTAGGCTGTTGTGCTGCAGTTAGGTCTACTCTCCCAGCAAGCAGTTTTTCCTTCCCTTGAGGTTGCTAGAGTGACATTCCGTTGCCAACAGTATATTTTTGTGGTAACTAATGACTACATTTTGTTTTCATTCTCCAGAAACATTTTCGGGTGCAAATCAGTGTCTCCAATCCCACTGTGTATGTTGTGACATGTTGGTATTCACCCTGGGTGCTGGATGGTGTCTGTGTGTCCCTGCTCAGAGGGAAGGACTACAGCTGCTGTAAGCCCCAGGCTCCATAGACTTTACTTACCAATGAGTTTCCATGAATGCTTCTGTTTTGCCTATCAGTAGATTTCTTTCCTTGACAACCAGAAGTAAATGGGTTATATGTTCTCCAGGCAGCTGCTGTAATTTATTGTGGAAGACAAGCCTTAGCAGTATTAAATCTGCCTTATAAGTAGTGCAACCATACTAACTGGAAGGAAAATTGATTTTTAAATTCAGCTAACTAAAGGGAATGGGCACAACAGTGACTTTGTCTTGGTCCTATGGACACAACAGTGACTTTGTCTTGGTCCTGCAACATACCCCCACCTAGATAAGCTCAGCTGGCTGCTTTGGCTGGGTGAAAGAGGTGCATCTCTCTCAGACTGGCATATCCTGAGTACAGCTGATCCAGAGTATCCCTCAGTAGGATTGGGAGAGAAAAATATTCTTTTGATCCATCCTCATTGCCAGATATTTGGTGAACTGAAGCTTTTATCCAGCTAAGGGTCAACTTTATGTTTTGAAAAGACAGAGGGAGGCTGGTTGGTCTGATTCATGGCTGCAGCCACTTTTGCAGCAAACCACCTCATCTCTTTCATTTACTTGTGCTGTTATTCTACTGATGATTGTAATACACAGCACTTGTAATTGTTGATGAGTTGTCTCTGCGTGCGAGATAGCTCTTTGGGGATTCCTTGGACACAGTTTTCTGAAGTACTCAGGATTCATAACTGTCATCAAGAACAAAGGGAAAGACTCTCTACCATTATTTGTGGCTCTGTAACAAATGGTCAGCACACTCCTCAGCTGATATCTATGGGTATCAGACAAACTTCTGCCAAATTTCTCTTTGTTATCCTTGGCCCACCAGCCTAGCAGTACTAAGCTCAAACATTTCAGTATGGTTACTGCTGAATTCCAGTCTGGAGAATGTTTGCTTTTCCCCCCATTATTTGTCAGGATGAATAGATTTGCTATGGGTATCATTAACAGTACCAAATAAACTGTGACCAGGGATTCCTTGATGAAAGTGCTAATTACTGTCTTTATCACCTGGCTCTCAGTAATCAACAGAATTCCTACTTATGCTTGAAAATCCTTATGGAGTAACACCAGGCACAGACTTACAGAGAACATTAATCCTGTGTTGAACCAACAATACATGAGCATCCTTGAGCAATAGTTTGTAATTGTCTTTTAGTCTTGTTTAAAGAAGTATAACTATCAATAATGCTTTGTTCAGTACATGTGTATATAATAATGTATATGAGATTATTATTATAGTGTTCACTGTGGAAATAATGCAGTCATATGAAAGATACATTGCTCAAAATAAAACCTAAGATAAATAAAGGAAGCTATAAAATGCTCTGTTGGGCCCGCTTCTGGACCTATTTAAAGTCAGTGGCAAAGTTCCCACTGACCTCAAGCAGGAACTAGTTTCTTTTTCTCTTTCTAGCTTTGTTTAAAAAGAGACATAATGACAGGGTTGAAAGGTAAGAAGAAATATTCAGGAAGAGGGACAGAAATAAAGGAAAAAAGAAATCAGACCGGAATGAAGGAAAAGAAAGAGCTGTATTTTTCACATGTTGTCTACCGTGTCACAAGAATTGTTTTGAGGGCTGCATTTCAGGTTGTCCATATTCTGGTTTTGCTGGAATACTTCAATATTTTAATGCTCACATTTCTCTCTCAGTTCTTTCCCCCCTCCACTTTGAGGGCACTTCTATGACCCCCCAAAGGCATGCAGTGATTCTCAAAACTAAAAATGTGTTTGCCATTAAATACGATGTGCAAAATCTTACAATACTTTCAGAAAAATAACACTCTTTTCCAAGCTGAGGGCAAAATGGTACATAATCACACATATAATTCACAACATTTATTTCCCCAGTAATGAACATCGTCAGGCTTTTCCTAGGTTGAACCTAGGTGCACAGCGTTGAAGGGCACATTTGCTGCTGACATAAACAGCAACTGTGGCCACTTGGGTGAAGTTATCTTCAATTAAGCTGCAGCCATTACATTTGCTTCCAGGTATGCAATACATTTAGAATGATAGAAACAAGTCTAGGAAACGCCAAGTACTTCTACGAACTCTTTCATCTGTGTCACATGGTCCCCCTCCCTGGACCTCGATCCCTTCCCCAAATCAGCCGGTTTTGTGCTAAGTGCCACCTGAGTAAAGCGGGGTGGGTGCCGGCGCTGCGCCTCCTGTTTACCCTCGCAATTACCGAAGCGACTTCAGCAAGAGACACCAAAGGGCCTGCAGCACTTAAAGGGCTAAGGAGAGGTGATAACAGCCTTCCCTCCGTTAAGGCTGGCTGCCCGGCTTTACTGAAAATGTAGTGACAGATAAAACATAAATCAACATCCTTATCATCCTGGCTTCCTTGCCTGCCAAATGGGGGTTTAGTTTATCAGCGACCTGCGGGCCCGCTGGCGGCCTTTACACTTACAGCTGGTCAGCGGGGTGGGGCAGGGTGGGAGCTAAATGGCCGCTCTAAAATGCCTTGGTGTAAACAACCAGGGGAAGGACTTCCTTGAACTGCCAGTTACCTGAGCGTGATCCATCTCACTAAAGCGCCTGCCCTGAGAGGGGCAGTATCACTGGGAAAGAAAACAAATAAAAGACACCCAGCATGTCCCAGCACAGGCACAGGCTGGGGGATGCTACCCCCTCTACAAGAAGGCAAGGAGCCTTCAGCAAGGAGAGCTCCTTACAGCAGGGCTGGAGAGTTAGACAACCACGTCAGAAGGAGAGGAACCTTGTCAGCACTGCCTGTTTCCTCCATACCCTGACCAGGCTGTAATACACATATATTTCTGTGTACATCATTTGCTCTGACTCCCTGCAAGCCCCATCATGGGTGCATATCTTTCAAAGGCTCCAGTGTCACCCGGTGCTCAAGAGAGGACTATATCACGGGCATATTTTTTCCGCAGTGAAAGCAAGTGGACTTCTTTCCCCAGGTTACATATAGGTTGCTAAATGTGTAGGGATTTTAAAACAGTTTGTTTCAATTCGTGACATCACAGTTAGATTTTTTGTATTATGTTCTGTTCTGAAAAGAAAACCTAATTAAATTGGGCCTTGCTCATGAGGATGGTGAGAATTCAGATAGGAAAGTGTCCCAGTTTTCACTGGTTACGGGATGGCACTAGCGTCGTCGGCCTCATGCAAACACTCGGTGACGATGATTTGGATCAGTGGTTTATTTCTTTCCTGAGTTCCACTGCAGCAAATAATTTCTTGGGAATTCAAAATGAGGCAGCATTAGCAGTAGGTTTACTTTACCATCAAAAGAAGAGTTATATGCAAGCAGGTTTGACAGACACTAGCTCAACATTTCTTATTTTTTAACTAGAATTAATTTAAAAGTGATCTTTTTTTGCTTGTCACTGTTACTTTTGGTCAAAGTTGACTCCAAGCTACAACATTTTATTTAAGCAGCAAAATACACTATATCTCTTTGAGTTTAGAAAGCCCCAGCTTCTGGCAACAAATCCATGGAAAAGATGTGCAAAACTCAGTCAAGCCATAGTCAGAAAGGGAAGACACTTTATCTTATCCATCCTGTTGTGCAAGAAAATGAAAAATATACAGATGACACACATATACATCAGAGACAAACCTTCTGGCATGGGAAGATGCATTTTACAATGAGATTTTTGTTTAATGAGTCTTCTTCACAAGGAAAAGTTTTCCAAAAGTGCTTCAGATATATGGGATATAAGGAAAGAAACATTTATTCTGCCACATGCTCAGACTTGGATGTTTTAAAAAGCCATGCATAATAAATCACAGGTGCAAAGAGCTCATCTTTCCTGTAGAGAAATGTATATGACAGAGGAAATTGCTAGAACCAATTGAACAAGGACAAAATCTTCCCATCACAACCTTGGCTTATAGAATTGCTGAACTTTTACCACTGAGCTAAAATGTTTCCTGTGGTTGGTATCCCCTTCCATCTCTCTCTCTCTTTCTGTGCACTTGTTTGTTGAGCAGTGTACTTTGGCAAAGTTACCCAAGCAATACCAGTATACTTGCACCTGTATTTAACCAAAAGTCTCCACAAAAGAGCATACTGTAAATTCATGGAGTGTATTTACAAGCATAAGTTACTCCCAAAGAAGTCTGTCAGAAGAGCATGTTTCAATTTACAGCTACAAGGAGCTGAACTAAATTTTCCTTGAGGGAACAGTTAGCAAGAGAATGGCTTCTGTAAAAGACAAAGGTGAGAGCAAAGTCCTTCCACTCTTGATGTGTTCCAGACAAAAAGACAATGGAGGAAAAGGACTGGCCCACGGAAGCAGGGTAAGTAGAAAACATACTAGTGTATGCAGCAAGTTTATAGGAGCTGGAAAGATGAGAGAAGGCAGGAAATAGTACCAGAATGAAACTAAAGGCAGAAACCAAAGGCCATAGTCAGAGAAAAATAGAAGGGGCAGAGCTAGGGTGTGTGAAAGGATGAATGAATGCAAGAAGCAAGCAGAGGTAAACAGGGAGTCACTGCAGGAATGTTGAGAGCAGAAAAGTTGTAAATGCTGGTCCATGTTCCACTTTAGTTTGAAGTTTCTGAACTATCTCTGCTCTGAGCTGTGAAATGCACTTACTAAAACTACTGGCTTTCCTCTAGTTGAAAAAAGGCAAATCCCCTCTTCCTACAGCCATGCAGCCAAATGTGCATTTTTTCAAAGTGCAAGCTAGGTTTTGAGATCAAGCAAAAGTCTCCAATATCTATTGCTGTCTACACCATTCCACATGACAGAAATTACTCTCAGATGAGGTTTACAAGGTTTTTTTAGTAAAAACAGCACAAAAACTAGAGACACATTTCAGAAGTGACCTCCCAGTGTTATGAATATTTAGCATTTGGATCATTCAGGTGGCTTTAATTCCTCTCACTTACCCACATATTTCATGCGAATGGCTCCCTATTGCTATTTTTCTGTGCAGCTCATTCTTGCTTGGGCCATGTAGGACCTTGTGGTGTTTCAGGTGCTATGGGTCACACAGTTTGGAAGAGGCTGTGGTGCTGCACTGTAGCCAGAGGAGCCACTCCAGAGTCCAGTATCTGCACCAGTCCATGGGCCAGGCAAGCACCTCTAGAGATGGCCTATTAGACTGGAAGGCTGACCACACTTTAGAAACCACCAGATTACAAAATAAACACAGTAATTTTTTAATCTCTACTGACAAACATGAAAAGTAGGGCTTTTCTTGGAGGACTGTCAGGGCCGAGTAAGAGACAGACTCTTACCTATAGGATTGCCACAAAGATGGGTAGAATACAGTGAACATTGTGAAGGAGAAATATACTTTTCCAGAAATTAGCACAAACATGGATAACTCAAAGACAGCAGTATTTTTTCAATTTAAAAGCCTGTAAAAGCCATTTAGATATTAATATCAGAACTCTGAAATTTTGCATCTTCAAAACCTGTATTTAAAACAGAAATGCACACCTGTACATCATAACCAGCACCGTAAGATGTGGTTATACTTCATGCATGAATATATCTTCCTAGATTTGTCACAGCCATAACCAGTACTAATTTAATATTTACCATTCAGCTAAATTAATGCCAAATAATTAAATACCTCGATTTTGAGATCTCATATGTGAAATAATATTTTGTAACTACATGGCCCATTATAACATTTTTTTTTCACTTAAAAGGTAATGAAAAAAAAGGAGGTTTTAGACACATTTCCTGACACAGTCAGAGTTACACAATGTTGAAAGATAATATTTAACCTTTGGAAAGGCCAAAATTCTTTGGACTGACGCAGAAGTTATAAAGATAGATCTTGCCAAATGTAAAGTAATTTTTGAAGAATTACGCTTTTTCACAATACTAATACGAAATTCTTGGACATGAAACTGAGAACTCTACAACAGGAAGGAGAAATGATGGATGCTTTAAAGAACAAGTCTATTTAGGAACAGTTTGTCTGAATTCTATAACATATGCTGACAATAATACATTTTCATGCTTGACTGTATTTTACTAGTTCATTTCTTCATGCATAGAAATTAGTGTATTTAGGCCATGGCATTTCAAAATATCTTTAAAAGCAGATAACATTTGCTGACTTCTACATTTCACAAAAGAAAAGAAAAGGAAAATGGCAGTATGGGACAGAGAATGTGCACCTATATACATGATGCCACATCTGTAAACCTATTGGTACACTTATACTAAAATTGATAAACACTGTTTTGAAGAAGTGGAATTAACAATGGAGATTTACCTTTTGTGCAAACTTCCACGCGTAGTATAAGGAACTCCATACATTTTTACTCCTGCAGGTGGCAAATGTGCTTCCTCTGAAACAGAGCCCCTATGTAGAGATTCTGTGTATCCCAAGAATGTTGGTTACAATCTTCATATTAAATCAATATTTTCTTTTTGGTTTTCTATTGAATGTTAAAGCATTACACACTGGTAATATGAAATCAAATTCTGTATCACGTACTCCATAAACCTGAATGTTTCCAGGGTGCTTGAGTTGTGGTCATTAGCTCTAGGACCAACAAGAATTGTACAAAAAACTTCTGCAGTGTGCTTTTGCACTTTGCTATAATTTGCAGTTACTAGGAAGAGTTTATTCCTAAATTACTTCTCAAGTTAGCAAAGTGCACGGCTGAAGATGTTTTCTTTGTACATCCTTATTGCAATCTACCTCATAAAAGCTACATTTCCAGTCTGTTTCTATTTCAGAGCTTGTTGAGGAAAATTCCACCCAAATGAATAATATCATAGTAGCAAAGAAAAGAGAAGATAGATGCAGGAAGGAAGGAAACAGCAAAGACTGAGAACACAACATCTGTAAAATGCACCAACAATTCCAATCTTGCAGTGTGCTGTCACTGTACACGCAAAGAGGAAATTTCATTTAAAAGTTACAAAAATGTCCTTGTTTTGAACAAAGTGAATGTGATTACGTCTGAAATGAACAGAAAGTTAAGAAATTCGGATTAAATATTTTACCAGTGCCAATGTCCCAGAACTTTCTTTGGCTCTATATTCTCCTTTTCTATGTTTGTCAGCTGAATTTAATGTTCACTTCTTTTTGTCTTCTGGTCTCTTTGACCTTAATGTGACATTTTAGTTGGGTGATTAATTACTATTAAATGGCACTGCATTTATTAAATGGAGTCCTTGTCTGTGTAGGAGCACAGTTACAATGCAACGATTCAGTTTGATAAGCTTAAATATACACAGTTAGATGTGGTAATATCTAATTTGTCAAGGATATTGTGGCTAGCTTTTCTGCCACACAGCTAGAGAGGACATGTGATTGCACAAAAAGCTTAATAGGCTGAGCTTAAATGTCCTCAGTAAATTGATCTTCTCCATCATGTAATCTTATTTCAGAGTGTGCAGGAGACAGCAAAGTTCCATACAAGCCTAAGTTGCCTTAATAGGAGGCCTGAGGGCTCCTGACCATAAAAATAAAAGCTATGTGACAAGATTTGTGTGTCTCTTTTCCACAGACAACAACTGACTCGCTTTGCCAGAAGCTTTCTTTCTATTTTAATTGAATGAAAAAGAAGAATAAATGTCAGTAAAAGGATGAAGGGTTCAATGAGAAAGAAAAGTTTCATCTGTAATTTGAACACCTACACGAAAAAAAGATAGTGAATATTTAATTTAGTAAGCAGCTGGCATCATAACAAACCAGGTTACTCTTCTGTTCTTATATTCTCCTAAAACTGCTTTATTCTTTGTTTATCTAACTAAGCTAATGGGGAACATTTTGCTTCACACACTCCAGGCTATGCTGAATCATCAAAACAAAATTTCTTGCAAGCAAAAGGTTGGTTTTGTTTTAACATCTTCTCAGAAAAAAAAAAAAATTCATGCCTGAGGTGGATAAAATCGAAGTAGAAGGCAGACTTCCATAAAAAGTGCAGTGGTTTAGGTACTCATGGGAAAGATAGACAGCAGTTGTGCCTAGTTCCTTGCCTGTTTCTTATGTCAGTTCTTTTCCTCTATGATTAAACACTAACTGGGCCAGCAGGATGAACACAATCTGCTCTCAGATTTCATTTTCAGTCCTCCTGTCTTAGACTTCTAACATGTGTATCCAAGCTGCTACACCTGCAGAGCCACTGCCCATCTTTACAACTCTGTCCTGCTCCATGTAAACCAAGAAGAAAATAAAAAAAAAAAAAAATTAAAAAATTAGATAGAGCAAGCTAATATGAGAAATGAGAAGCCTGCATCTTTATCTCAAACCTGCAGATAATTTTTGACAGTGCAAACAGTAGTAGTGCTGTAGGAGGCACTCACCTCATTTGAATTTAGGTATTTACACAGATTTTGGTGTAGAGATACTATAGAGAAATTGATAATGTTTGGGTATGCATCCCCAGACCTTCTTCAGATGTGAGATAAATACCTCCATATCAACCACAGTGGGAATTTACATGCAAATGTCTCACCCCCTGAAGAGACATTAACATCTGCTCAGGGAAGAGCTCCCACCATCCCACTGGAAAATAAAAACAGAGACACTACAACATACGTGCATGTTGTTCACATGATGAAGATTTAAGTTGAACTCTGTGCACAAGGAGATAGTTGAACTTGTATGCTCTTTGAGTTTGCAGGTTCTGTGCCATCTGGAGCCATTGAAATAACCCTGCCTTGAGGCCAACCATCAATAGTAAAGTGAATCTAAGTGAACCAAGAAAGGCCATAATCCTGACTACCTCTAAAAGGATTATAGTGGTGTCTTGACTACCGATGACAGTCTAAAGATAAAATGGCATAAGAAAAACATTCTTACAATTCTCATTAAGGATTAAGTCACCACACTGCCAGTTGCTTCTTCATAGATTTGTTCACCTCCATCTCCTGTTCTGAGCATCAGGAAAAGAAGCTTAGTATTGCTTAGGGGTCATGATTACAGGCATGGAGATGCATCAGATATATAGCATACACAAAATGTTCATCTTTTGAAAATGCTGGACACTGGAAATATGTCAAGCACTTCTTCCTGAAGGTTTTCTAAAAATTACATTAAACTATGGAAACTGCATTTTAGTCTGGGCATAGGATCTTCTGAAGAAACATTCATTCCCTACCTTCCTTGCAAAACAGAAATGTTTTTTTAATTGGTATAGTTTGGTATTTTTAGGATTAAAAGCAAAGGTACTGTTAGCAGTTTGCCCTGTGATACTCAGAAGAAATTTTAGAAAACATTGGGCAACTTTGCATACACAATTACTATCTTACTATCTCAAAATAAGTCGAAATATTTTCAAGTGTCAGAATGCTCTTTATCTAAAGCCACCTTAAATTTTCTTAATATGATTATTAAAAACCGGTGAACATCAACACAATACTTTTCACATATATCTAAATGAAATATTTTCATTCCTTGATTGATCCACAGGAAAATTTTACTTCAAGAAAGTGTTAGAAATACTCTTACAGATCACAAAATACATTTTAAAACCAGGCCTAATTTTTGTTTTGGCAGTTGATGTAATGTTATATTATCTCCTCTAGAGCATTTGTGAATTTGCAGACTGTAGACAGGACATAGGCTGAGAATTTACTTTTTGTGAAGGATGTGATAAGCCACCAGTTTTGATCATTTAGAATATAAGAACAAGCTTCTGTTGTTCAAATCACAAGAGAGATTACTTTGTAGATATTTAACAAAAAACACAATATAAAATACATTTTACTATATACAGAGAGTAAAACCCCACAGATTCATAATATAAACTGCTGATCATCACAGTAATTTGTAAGGCACAGTTTAACCATCTCCTCTGCATAGGTTAGTGATCAGGAAAATAACAGAGTCTGTAAAATGGAGGAATATAATATTATATGACAACACAGCAGCAATGGTTTCAAATTACAAGCAAATCTGGACAAGAAACAGAAATAAAAGTCTGCTACCCTTTCTCCCAAACACACACAGAATTTCTTCTGAATAAAATGCAAGAGAAATAAATGCATTGCTTGCTCCTTCTCAGAGGTATATCAAATGCCAATTAATTCTAAATCTTCTGAATTGTAATGTAACCATCATAGCAAAACTTGGTTTTAGTGTTTTCCTGCAATTGAAAGGACTGTAGAAGAGTGGATGTTTTGAAAGAATTATAGCCAAAGACATAACTGTTATGAAGTATTGTCATGGATATATAATATCAAAATATCAAACTCTACACATGTCAGTAGTCACCCAACATGAGTAGAGGCAGATCTGGCTTTCAGTTTACCTAGAAGTAGGTAGTTGTTTACATTAGCAGATCATGGGGGAAGGGAGGAAATTAAATGCCCCAGTACAGAATGCTGTGGCCCCATTGGCTTTTTTGTATACTTTGAGAGAAAGACAGGCAGGGAGAGGATGCCCCATGACCAGATCAGCTTGGAAAGGGAGCAGAAGGTTAGTGCTCCCCTGCCCACCAGTTCCTAGTAAATCTGCTCCCTCCCAATAAATCCTTGCTTTTTTCTCCAGTCTTTCACATTTATCTTCATGGATGGGGGGAGAAACAAAACAATCTCCCCATCCACCACCACCTTCAGACTGCTGGTGGCTCTCTGGAGCCCACAGCCTATTCATTTCAATCCCCTTCCCCAACCACTGCCACCATCCTAGGCAAGGTTTGCAACAGGTCCCCAGGTCCAGCAACTCTCTCTCAGGTCTGTGTCTTCTCTCAAAAGCTGTCACAGTTCTGCCAGGTTTTGCCCAACAATTATTTCTTTATCCTGTGCTCCAGTGACTTCCCCTTACAAGACTTCGCCTACAAAGCTGGGTGCCAGTTCACCAAGCAGATGGGCACATATTAAATCGAAACATACCAAGAATTAGGCATGGCTAAAGGTGAGCATGTCGAGGGAAGGCAGTGTCTGCTGTCAGATTTCAATCCTTTTGAACTGCAGGCTCATACAACCATCCTCTGTGCCTGTTATTTATGAGGTGAACCGAGGATATGACAGCCCTGTCTGCTGATGTGGTAGAAAAAGCACATCGTTTGCTTTGAACCTTGCAGAAACGTGGAAAGCTTTCTTGTGCTCCTTTCAGCATAACCCTACTCCAAGAACCATATTGGCTTGTAATAGCTTCTGTTTATGCAGTGCAACAAGCTGAGGTCAGTGGGAAAGTGTCAGCTGCAGCGTATGACTTCGCTTTCACTGCATCATGGAACTTGGCACGGCCTCGCAATGACAGATAACAAACTGCATTCTGGAGCTTTCAAAACCCTCAAAGGATATGTGGCTGGGAAAGGCTTGCAAATGCCTTCTCTTGATTAATAGTCACAAAACTGAAGTGATCATAAGTCAGCCCTAGCAAAGAGATGTACTTCTTTGTAGCAGCAATGAAGAAAGACGTGAAAGCCCACAAACCTATACAATACACAGAAATCATCTTTAAAGAAATTCAGTCGTCATGCCAGACACTAAATGAATTATTTCTCTCATTTCTTGTCTCACCACAGCTTCCTCCCACTTGGACACACATGTTAGGCATTCAGTTAACCTCAAGCATAGCTCTGCTGGCCCTATCACTGTATCTGCACTCCCCATCACGAGGGTATGCTAGACTACATTTTTGCGATGTAAAAAGAGTGACATCATTTTTTTCTTAAAGTAGCTTGACTGTAAGAACACTTCAATTATACCCAGCTCAGCTCAGCCCCAGAATATGCCTGTTCCTTTGCCCTTTGCTCTCCTGTGCTCAGCACACTGTTCAGAGCTGCTCCTGCTCACAGCTCTGCACTATATACCCCATTCTGAACCTCTCATTTTCTATCTACAGCAGCTGCCTTTGCTTCCTCATCTATAACTTTCGCCGACCTCCTGCTCTTGCTCTGCACTTCCTGGGAAGTGTTTTGTTCACCGACCCAGAGGAGGAATATGTTATGACAATGGAGTTTTAAGGAAAGCCTTTTGTTTTGTTGTGTCTTGCACTTTATCCATCCTATTTTGTCATCTGGTGGTTTTCTTTTCTTGTTCTAGCACATATTTCACGGATAAACCATTTCACAGGCACCCTTGGAAGTCAATCTTTTTTCAGATAACTTTTTTCAGCTGATCCACCTTCCTATCTACTTACAATTCCATCACAGAGTGCTTTATTTGGCCACAGTCCTGCATCATACACCGGAATATTTATAGAATGAGTACAATGCCGTGATATTCACCATCCTGAAGTGAATCACAGAAATGTTTTCTGATCAGCTTCTTTGAAATAAGGAATTTCAGTTTACGATACTAACACAGAACTTCACTGACTCTGGTGAAATGCAAAGGCAAAAGACAAACAAAAACCAAACCAAAAAACCTTGCAAGATACACATAGGACCTTCATTTGGGGAAAGATTTAATTTTTCCTAATTTAATGGCTTTTTAGAGCTAGTAAGCAGTTGTTCCTGATGTTTTATACATTCATGCGAATATGTTATGAAGTTAAACAAAGGATTAATTATCCTTACAGAGCCTTCAATCACTTTCTGGAATCTTGTGCTATGAAGTGCCATCATTCTGGCTTCACTGAAAGAACCTCACCTTGCTTCACAGCCTTCCTTATCTATTGTCTGTTTGGTCACCTTCTCTCTGTTGACTACCTTGAATATTGGGTTAACAACCCTTCGTAAAATTCCTGTGCAGTCCTTTATTCTGATAATATATAAAAGTAACATGTGGCATAAGGCCTAGAAATAGATTTAATTAAAACCAAGTGTCAGAATTACACTGTCTTTGGGTTTCCTCATGTTTCCGGAATTTTTTTGTGTCTGGTTCACAACAGAAAAATTGTTGAGAGCACAAACTTTGCTTTAATGGTGTCTTGTAAGTAACATGATACATAAATAATTTTTTGTTGCTTACTGTAAAAGCAATTAGATGCGAAGTTCTAGGATATTAATTGAAGGAATGGGAAAGGTTTTTACTGTAGAAGATATGACTGGGTGTGGAATTATATTGAAGTACAATAAAATGAATACTGTGAAAAGCCTTTTGTCTTTTGCTGAATCAGGTCTTTTGCAAAATGGTTTTTGTTTTATCACAAAGAACAAGATGCTTTTCTTAAGACAGCAAAACACAGCAAAACCCTGAAAGCAGGTTGCATAATCTAATGTGCCATATTTGCCTTCTGATAACCCTCGCCAACAACATCTAAAAGTAGTCATTTGACTTTTAATGACAGCCACTGTTCAAGTTATCTCTACAAATTTCCTTCTTGAAAGAGCTGGTCCTTTTACTGTTTAGATACCACTGCTTCTGCATTTACAAGAGCAGAGGGGGTGTAGTTGGCCTTGATTCAGTTCTTACATAGCGTCTGCAAAGATTTAAACACATCAAAGTGTCAGCTAGAACGAATGAGCCAGAATCTATTTTAGAGTAATTGAAAGTTTGACTTCCATTTGCCCAAGGACTCTATTTATTTATTTTAAGTTCACTAAAATTTCCTCAGCATTATAAAATTAATTGCAGTCCTGTTATCTTTCTCTGATTGCACCCTCTCAATGCCAGCAGTCTCTGAAATATGTCTTACAAAAAGCTTAACCCTAAATACCTGTTTTTTACAAGGACAATGAAGCCGTGGGAACTACCTACTGTTCCATATTCAAATGGCCATGTGCCTAACTTTTACCCAAAATTCAGCAGTAAAGCCAGAAATAATGTTTCTCACAGAAGCCTTTGAACTAACTAGCTAAAAAAAAAAAAAAAAAAAAAAAAAAAAAAAAAAAAAAAAAATTTACTTTGAAGCAATTTAAGGAAAACTTCTATTGTACTCTTGACCCTACCATATATTTTCAGGCCTATGATATTGCTTGAAGAGCTAAGAGCTTTAATTCATTAAAAACCTCATCAAACTTGTTGAGATGAGATTTATCTGTTCTCAGATTTAGAGGTCATTAGGCTGATCCAGACTCTATGTCCCTTCTTTTTTATCTGAAAAATATTTAGAACCCAGAGCCACCTTAGCTGCATCTCAGCATTTACATCATAATACTAAGATGCTGCTCAGGATTGCTCTTGTCCTATTTACCCACCACTTCTTAAACTGCATCAGCACTGTTAAAAGAATACATGCACCCTTCAGAAAGTTTCTGTAAAATCTTTTGGAAGTCAGTGTTATGCTCTCGTTATCTCTATGAAGAGGAGAGAAACGACCAGATCTTTGTTTGGTTCTTCTTATTTTAGGGAGTGTACAGAGAAAAAATCTTGTCTGAAGGGGATGTGCCAAAGCCTGGCTTCTATGGGAGGGCTGAAATTGTCTCTCTTAATCTCACACATAAAAAGCTAGCAGCATTTTTAACACTCTGATTAATAGTTATCATATTCAAAAGGGTTATATTTACATTTATTTTGAAAATAGTTGTTTATATTTGAATATCAAGTTCCTGCTTTGCCTGATTTCAAGATTCATGAAAACATACAACCATCTCTTCTAGATTCTTGTGCTGAAATTCACACACAAGAAACCTGAATACCCCCCAACTCTTTAATAAGCCCTTCCCTCCCAATTAAGGAAAGAAAAAAATCACAAATAAGAAAAAACATTTAAAAGTATCTGCACCAAAAATCTTCCCCTTTCCAGAATGTTGAGAACTATGTTTTTTACACTGACTTGAGGATATTTACAGAGCAGCCTCAGTCCTGTTCCATTAAAGTCACAGGGTCTCTAACAAGCCCATTGTGTCATCAGGGCACAAGCGAATATGTCCAAAGGTTCACTCTAAAAAAATTACCTTCTTCTCCATGATGCTGTTCAAGGCCAAGACTGTATTGATAATAAGAGTTTTGTCTAAATGGAAGCCCAAATTTTGTTCTTTCTAAAGGAAACTTAAGAAAATACAGGATGGTTTAACTCCTCTGGGCTTTGCTCTCAAGAGGCTCTTCAGGAAAAACAAAAACCTTTCTACTCATACAGTAGATTATGTCCCTCTTTAGGTCTGCTTCTAATGAATGATATTAATCTCTTCTACAAGCTGTGCTAAGAATCTCTTTAGGGAAGCAATGACATCTTTGCATTGTTAATAGCTGATTCAGTCTGGCTTGCTGTAGTAACAGCTTTTGCTGTGTGAGATTACGTTCAGCTACCAGCCTCATGAATTTCATCGTCTTTATCTAGCAGGGCATTATAACACAGTGCCCCTTCTGTGCCCAGGAAATGTATCCAAACAGAAACCATGTCTGCATGGTACCATCAGTCATGAGCAGGCAATTCTCAACTACTATTACCCACATTTTTTTAAGCATTATTTTTGAATCTCAAAGGGAAAGACTGAAATAAGAGGGCAAACACCTTCAAGTTTCTTCCTCCTTTTGTTCTTTCTTTTTCTTCAATTATTTTCCAGCATTTCTTGCCAGAGATTCTCTATTACTCATTAACATGTTTGCAGTATCTTTTTCAATCTTTCTCCAAATTTGTTGCATTTTCCCTTTGAGAGAACATTTTTGCTATCCATACATCCACTTATTTTTAATTTCCCATCCACACTATAAGAATGCCTATAATACTGTTGAATAGATGTTAGGACTTCTTTAATAGATTTCTAACACTGCAAGGGGCAGGACTGGAAGACTGACATTTTGACCCCTCTTTTACTGCCAGATGAGCTATTGGGTGTTCTGGATACATTGGTTCTCCTTTTCCTGTCAGAGCAGACCATTCTTTTGCAGGTATTATCTCATCAGTCTTTCAAACAAGCGTCCACACTAAACTGGTCTAGTTCATAAATGTTAATTTGTTTTCCACTTTTGTTCATCTTTATTAAATAAGTTTAGGTGATGTGACAGAGACAAAACTAAGAGTTTGAATGCAAGGGGGATTACTGAAAAAGAGAGAATGAAAAAAAAAAAATCTTTACACTTCTCTCTGTTAAGTTGCTAAAAGTTTCTTTCAAAAGGAGGGCAATAGTTTTTCCTTCCTTCACTGTCAGTCCTCATTTTCACTTCTGTATTCTTTCATGCAAGGCTGAGATTTAAAATGGACTAGTTGGGTAATACTGAATAAGTATAAAAAATAGATGTTTTCAAATTTTTGAAAAAATGCTGTTGAAAAGTTTAACAACTTTTTTTCTTTTTCTTTTTCTTTTTTTTTTTTTTTTTTTTTTTTTTTTTCCCAGGTGGTAGCAAGTGATAGGGGGCACTTATTTTACAGTGAAAACCCTTCTTCCACAAAGAGTGGATTAAATTGTAGGTGGAAAGCAAAACAAAAATTCAGGTAGAAAAATCTGATTTAAAATTTAGTGGAGAGTGGTTTTTACCACCTGGAATACTGACTTGAATGTCAGCACATTTCAGATGATATCCATAACGAGAACTTCTGAGAAGGCATAGGACAGCATTTGGAATAAGCTAAGAAATAAAAATAGCAAACAAACAGAAACAGGATAAGACCAGAGTTGTTGGAATTGTCTTTTTCATCTCTAAGCCTTATAGCCTTTATTACTGACAGTTTACTTAATATTAGATACACATAAATTTTGTATTTTTATCTTCTTGCCTTTAAGATTAATTTATCTGTTAAAAAAAAAAAAAAAAAAAAAAAGGTTTCCCATCCTTAAAGCAAGAAAGTAATTTCCTGAGATGCTAAAGAGAAGGAAATATGTTTAAACCAGGATGATGATAATATAGCATGGGTCCTAAATCAATACCATGGTCACAAAACCAGTCAGATCCTCAGAGAGTCTGAGCAGGATATAGACAAGACAAACAAGGAGCATCTGCCTGTTAGCCAAATTAAAGCCAACTAAGCTAAATTCAGATCAATGACACAGAGGTGAAAATGTTTGCATCAGTCTAGCTAATCTCATTTATGTAGTATCATTCACCTGATTTTTTGGTTCTAACTATTTGTAGCTTATATGCCAATCTTACCTATGCGAGATGAACGGATTTCTTTCCACTGAGATTTTACTTTTAGAGAGCAGAAACTAAGAATGCCCTCAAGACCTATTGCCTTTTTCCCCATTTTCCCATTATCATGACATTCAAGTTGAATCTGAATAAATCCTTTGGTTTTGTTCAGGAATCTTGATAAACAGCTGAAGTCATGTGCATCTCACAGGAAAATACATGGAAACATTGAAAGGATGTTTAAAAGATCAGAAGAAGATTATATTATAAAGTAATGTTTATACTTTCACATACCCCAACATAGCTAGAAAATTATTATGACCATGTTTCAGGTTTCACAGTAAGCCCCTTTTTCAGGAGAAATGAATTATTGCAGGACTAAGAACTATGTGGCTGCTGAAAGACTACCAGCCCATGATGGTCCCTCCCTCCAGATGAGTGCTATCAAAAACATGGTAAGACCTTAATATTGAGTTTTAAAACTCAAGGGAGAATATATTCACATGAAGTGATTATCTCTTATGTTTTTTGACAGTCTAAAGATACATTACATTCTCCTAATAATACTTGCCTTCTTTTTGATATGATGTTTTGGAAGAACAGCTTGCATTTATAATCAGCACAATTTATCACCTATCCCCAAAGTACCCTGCCGTTGAAATGCCTGACATATATATTAGGTGTTGTGGATTTAGCAAAAATTGAATTATAAATTGCCTTGCCAGCTTTTGCCTCTGGAAATAATGAAAAAGTGAGCTAAAGAAATGTTCTCCTGAAGGATTTATTTTTTAGTGGCTATAGAGAAAGACACAACAAACATGGATTGACCAGATTTTATAATTTTAAACACTGAATAGCTTGGTCTCAAGAAAAAATTTCATTCTTTGGTTTTTGTCTGCCTTTTTTAAAATAATAATAATAAAAATTTTTAAAAAATAAAAGGGAAAAGAAAGGAAAAAAAAAAGAGCGCACTAACAAAACAATAATTTGTACTCAGTAAGCCTGTATGAGAATTTCAAGGTGCTCATGCCCAAATGAAGTCAAGCTAAATGTCATCCAAAATACTTTCTTTCCTCTCCAAAGTGTTGTCTCTCAGTGAATTATTTGCAATTGTTTTTTATAGTTTAGCATCAAACTCCTTAAAACAACAGGGTCTTTAATAAATTATCTAAATTGGCAGAGCTATGTAGCATCCATTTCTAACAAGTATTTCAGCATCAAATGTGCATAGTTAACCTAAATGTTGATTATAAAGATATTCAGAAATACACTAAACTTTGGTAGTCCTGATTTTAAACCAACATCTAACATTTTTTCATTCATTCTGTATTTGTCTCTTAACAAGTTCCTGCATAGAGAAAAAAGCAACTTGTGTTCAGCTGCCATTACCTATTTTAGAGAATAAAATTCTGCCTGAGTGCACACACTAATACATGGCCTGCACTCTATATTTGAGTGAATCTGAGATCAAGCTTTCTATTTACAAGCTAAACTGAAATTTTAGCTCAATTTATGTAATTTTTAAATGAACCCTGCTTTTTTAAGCCATCCTATTTTTACTGTATTTTTACCATCCTATTAAGTGTTTTGGCTGTAATTATTTGATGTTGGAGCACAAGTACCCTCACTTCAGGGCATACATGGTTTAAATATACTTGATAAAAAAATATTGAAAAAAATACTGAATTGTGCAGTATTTAGGAATTTAAAAGTAGACATTTATCAGTCAAATATTGCCTCCTTCTTACATTATATATCCTATTATGAAATAAGCACATCATAAGCTCTGATGTCTGTTCATATTACTGGGCAGAAACTGTATTAATTGGTTTTTTACAATTGATGCTTTCTGCAATATGGCTGCCAGTTCACTCAGTAGTTTAACTGCACAGGTTGATAAAATGTAGCTCTCTACACCATGCTGAGAGGAGTGCAGACAAATGGAGTCAGATGAATTTGTCCCTAAATCTGGTTGAGAAATATGAATAATATTAGCATTCAGCTTACAAAGTGACTACCAGTCTTTAGGAAGTGGTCTAAAGAAACTACCAACACAACAGCACGGAAAGCTGTAGCTTCTGAGAAGGTGAATCTTTAACAGCCACAATGATTAGGATCCCTAACCATGAAATAAGGCAAGAATGTCCAACATCCTGAGTGAATAAGTGGACAATTTTGATAAAGCTGAAAACAGAAACACATATGGAAAGACAAAAAAACTCATTTGTCAGGAAAGTAAGATATATATGGGAGAGAAGGTTGGAATTTACAAAAGACCTATAAAAATGCATGCAGAACTGAAGTGCACAAGTCTTCATCCTTTTCAAAACTGTAAGTAGTACCAGAATCTGAAAACAAACAAATGAAACAAAATAAAAACAAAAACAAACAAGAAAAAAACCCAAACAAACAAACACCAAAAAAAAAACCACCAGTTGAGGGAAAGGAAGAAGGAGGCTGAGTTTTTCTAACAGCTGGATATACATTTGTTGTAAATTTTGTAATTGTTGTAATTCCTTGCTGTTGTTTTTCTCTTTTTCACGCTTCTCTATTTGATTCATTGGCCCCTGCGGGTGACTGAACTTGGGAAAAAAAGAATTAAAATATAGTGCAAGAGGTCATAATTTACTTGCATTCTCAAAAATACATGTAACAGCTTACAAGTTAGGCAACATGCTGAAGAAATGTGTTGTCATCATATAGCCACAAAACATCCTGCAGATTAATGCTATGGTGGCCCTGCATGACACCGTAGTATATGTGGGCATTAGGTCAAAATATTAGCTGGAGCTAATGATGGGCCCATTATAACCCTCCTTAGTGCTCATTACTTAGGGGACCTTTTGAAGGTGCTCTGTATCATTCTCGGGCTGACAGGCTATTCAGTGAAGGTTAGCAACTCCTTCTGAAGTCCTGTTTCTCTGCTGCAGCTAACAACCTAGTTGGGGTCATGGAAGGCACATGGATCCTTCACCCAAGTGACAGAAATATTATAGGAAATAATTAACATCTGCATGTGGTGCAAAGATTTTGAAGGAAAGTAAATTTACTGGTTTTCAAGGTTAATTTTTTTCTGCATCAAGCATAATCACCACAATAATGAATCAACATTGTTAGAGTTGCATTTAGATCAGTGGAGACGTGAGTGTGCATGATGTGTTCAGAAGCCCAGTGGATGAATTCTACACAGATGTTCATGGTGAAGTCAAGGGGTTAAAATAATATTCCTGTAACCAGAGTTTATACTCCTGATGAGCAATAGTTTTTCACCACAAGCCCTGACACTTCAGAGCATCATATCTTAGAATGCTATTTCACCCTCTCCTTTTAAACTTCTATTGCAACATCACTGCAATTTGGTTGGGATTTTTTTCAGTGTTACAGCTTTAATCACTGTACTTTAGAATCTGGTGGATGAAAGCTGCCATTTACTAAAAGTGTGGAGTTTCTTTGTTCTGTTTAAAGAATGCATGAATAGCCTGGAAGAACAATTATTCATTTCCCACTTGCTTTCTATTTCTTGAGTATCTTATTGCATGAGAAACAATAAATGGCCCTTGAAATCTGCTTACTTACCTTGCTGCTCCTGCAATGACCCTAATGTCAAAAAAACCCCAACATACTCAGGGACTGTGGGCAAAACAGGAGTCTGCCAGCTCATTCTTTTCTTACTCCCTATTTTGAATATAACCTAGCTTTTCCCTAGCTTGCCTAGAAGTTCCTATCAGATCTTAAAACTAAGTTTAAAGCTGTCATATTTGCTTTCCTACAGCCCTCACTCTATTGTATGTTTTCACCCAACTTTCTGGGTGATTATTTCATGCAGTTGTACGGATATTTATACCATTAACTTTTGCAAAAATCCTTTGCAAAATACAGATATAAAACGATACGAAATTTCACTAGGTGCTGGTTCTCCATTTAAAAAGTAAAACACAATTTGGGGAAGTTTATGTTTGTATTTTTTTTCCCCAAGGAAAATACTCTGTTAGCATATCCATCTTTGGCTAACACCCAGTTAACAGCAAGAGAAGTAAGTGTGCTCCTGAATAGGTCACCGTGTAGCTGTGAACAAGGAAGTTTGAGCAATATTGCTATGGGAATATTGTATCTCTACACTTGAAGGCTGGCCAGTAGAAAATGCACCCCAAATTATGGAGCTGAAGGTAATCATACAGGGCTGCTAGCTACTTCCTGACCTAGAGATTCACAGACTTCTCAAGAACATGCAATGAACTCTTCAAAACACTAATATTTGTACCTGTGATTCAGCACAACGTGTGAGATTTGAAAACATCAGTTTTATCACAACAATAGTTTAAAAAAAAATAAATAAATAAACTAGCAAAAAACCTAAAAGAGCTTTGAAAGTCTCAAGCTGTCAACTGCTTAGTTTTAGTCCAGTGTAACACCTGGCATCAAGGAAGATACGAATTTAATTCATGAAGTAATCAGGTAACTTAAACTGAAACAAATTTAACAAAATTTAGCAAAGTTTAAAACATTGCAGTCTAGGAATATTTATTGTTGCAAATTAAGAAACAAAACTGAAAATAATGAAGGAAAGACAAGAAAGAAAAGGAAAGAAAAAGAAACTAAAAGAAAAAAAGAAAAAGAAAAAAAGTAAAAAGAAAAGGAAAAAAGGGGGAAAAAAGAAGAGAAAAAAATAAGTGTCAAGAGAAAAGATGAAAGCTCTTCCTTCATAAATTCGCCATTGAAAGCTCTAAGTTCTTCTCTGGAGAAAAAAAATATTCCTTGAATACTTATCAGTAGCAAAGAAAAGCATAAAGTATCTGTTTTTTGAAAAGCAACAGAAATTTAAAAAAAATAAGAAAAAATAAAAAACAAACAAAAAACTGCTCCAATTTGAGGATTCTGAGTGCCATTTACAGCACTAAACCTGAGATCTTCAAACCATTCTTTTCTCCTTGGTATCTGACTACATCCTAAGGACTGGAAGGTAGCTGTGGGGTAGCATTTCTGATGAGGCAATGAGACACAAGTTTGTCTGTATTACATGCCTGAGCCTAGCAAAATGTCTAAAGTCACCTCAGTCCAAATTTAGCTACATCTGATAGATGGTAATAAAAAAATAAATATAAAGGAGTAAATCGAAGCATCAAACTACTGAAGAAAAAATTTTAATGGGCAAAGCCTCAGCAAAATATTGCAAAAGCTGGAGAAACTTGCCAATGTGCATTTTTACCACAACAGAATTTACTGAGAAGCTGCAACAAATTAATGTACTTTTACACTCATTCCTTTTACTTTATTACCCCTTCATTAGCCCACGGTCCCAAAATCTTCCTCATTTACATTATTTTAAATATAGTATAGACTGTGGTGGTGGAGAAATACTTCAGTCAGTTCTTATTGTGTTCAAAATAATTTGGAAGTTGATTTATTTCCCACTCAAGTCAAGCAGTCTCCAGTCAAGGAAATAATCTGTTTCTAGCTTGAGATGACATTTGGCAAGTTTCAGAGCAAATATTCATGACAAAGTCATAAGCCTTTGAAAACAGACTTTTCCACTGGAAATGCTGACAGGTCCTTAAGCACAGTGGTGTGAACAGCAGAGCTGTAATAAGCAGTAATTTAAAGGCTGTGCACTAGTTAACTATTAGTGCTAGTAAACAAGTGAACCTGATGGGATTTCAAATTAGAGCTTCAAGCAAACCATTTGATATTTAACTTTCTTGCCTTTCCACATCATAGCAACGGAAACATTATATATCACAGCATAATATTATTGTAGCTTGCTCACTTGATAGGGGCACAACCCAGACATCAGCAGATAAAATGTTTGTGACAATAAAAATCCCATGTTTCAACAAAGGCAACCATCAAACATATTTCTACTGGTAATTACATCTACAGCTTTACACCAGCCTGTGCTGGCTGTGGCATCTGGAAATTAGAAAATAATGTGTTAACTATACACTCTATCTGCCAATCAGCAATGGTTCATGAAGACCAACTTTAAATTAATCCTCTTATCCTGAACTTCAGCAATTTTGCATAGGCCAAATCAGATAGTGGATTAGATTTTCTTTATAAGTAGACCACCAAGCAAATTCTCAAAAAACAACTGGTAAAGAACCCCAGACAAAGAAAACAAAAACAAAACCAAAAAACAACCAACCAAAAAATATTTGCTGCATAAAACTGGTTAACCTTTATGAGCTGTACATAGGAAGTTTCCTGGGGTCCATGCACTGCTTCCCTCAGGAATCTTCAGGGAGGGAGGACAAAGCAGCTGAGGGGTCTCCCCAGGAATGCTGCCACCCATGGGGCTGGATTGGGCATGCAGGCAGGTGTAAGGCTCGCTTAAACTGAGTGTCAGAAGGACTGCAGAGCTCCTGCATTAACACAGCCCCATTACTGGTATGATACAGGATTTAGATAAGTCAAACTCAGGTTACTCAGATGCTACTAGTTCAAGCTGACCATTGTTAGTATGCAGTGGGAACACCATGGTCTCACTAAAATTTAGCCTCACTTTCCCCAAAATTACAGATCATAAGAAAATAAGATACTCAGTATGAGTTAATAGGAAAGTAAATATGTACTGTAATTTGAAGGTCATGTCCCATGTCACAAAATACACCAGTTTCAACATCTAACATTGCAGTACTGACATTCACCAGAAATAAAATTCTGCTTCCTTCTAACCTGAAACCAAGGACCTCCAGCCTGCTCTCTAAGGAATTCCAGAGGCATGTTTAGAGTATGGAAGAGTGTTTGATTTATAGCTGTTAAATCAAGAACTCTTCCAGTGCCTAAGCAAAATAAAACATTTGAACATGCATTCATACTACCCCAGAACATCAGAGAGATCTTGTGTCATATCCTCATTCACATATGCTGTGGTGTTACACTACATGAGCTGTAAACAGCCCAGAAAAATCAAGGAGAGAATTTCATCACCGTCACTTATATTGACCTCCTGCAGGTACAGAAAGAAACCACAGCCCCTCCTCCTTCTGGTTCTCATAGCCGACTGAAATAACTTTTCACAGAGAGGTAACTCTTATTTGCTTTTGACAGAAATGCTGGCGAGAGACAAACTATCCATTTGATCACAGTCCTGTTCAGCTCCTTCTTCAGCCTCTGACAAAGGTTAAGATTGAAGGATTTTCCTCTCCCATCCACTCCTTAAATATCATGTCCATTTTAGTTGCAAAAGATTGGACTTGTCTTAAATTCTCACATAACACACAAGGCTTTTTCTGCACATGGTGCAAATGCTGTTCACACAGCTCTCCCTAAATATGATAGCTTATTATCAAAGTGAAAAATCAATGCCTATGAAATTTCAGACACCAAATAGACATAATATATGAAGAACTATGGGAAGAAATGCTAGAGATAATGAAACTCTTTTAAAAAAATATTTCTATTTTGTGCTGCTAATATTGATCTGGTGTTCAAGTCCCAATCGTATTTTATAGAAAACTCTTACAATATATTTTGATATCTATAACTAATTTGACAAGAGTGTTAATAAAAACTTAATT